>NW_024532807.1:82500-110528 GCF_016097555.1 Gigantopelta aegis
ACACTCTTATTGTTCTATTCATCTGTCCATTGACACTCTCATCATCTGTCCATCGACACTCTTATTGTTCCATCATCTGTCCATTGACACTCTTATTGTTCTATTCATCTGTCCATTGACACTCTCATCATCTGTCCATCGACACTCTTATTGTTCCATCATCTGTCCATTGACACTCTTATTGTTCCATCATCTGTCCATTGACACTCTCATCATCTGTCCATCAACACTCTTATTGTTCCATCATCTGTCCATTGACACTCTTATTGTTCCATCATCTGTCCATTGACACTCTCATCATCTGTCCATTGACACTCTTATTGTTCCATCATCTGTCCATTGACATTCTTATTGTTCTATTCATCTGTCCATTGACACTCTCATCATCTGACCATCGACACTCTTATTGTTCCATCATCTGTCCATTGACACTCTTATTGTTCCATCATCTGTCCATTGACACTCTCATCATCTGTCCATCGACACTCTTATTGTTCCATCATCTGTCCATTGACACTCTTATTGTTCTATTCATCTGTCCATTGACACTCTCATCATCTGTCCATCGACACTCTTATTGTTCCATCATCTGTCCATTGACACTCTTATTGTTCTATTCATCTGTCCATTGACACTCTCATCATCTGTCCATCGACACTCTTATTGTTCCATCATCTGTCCTTTGACACTCTTATTGTTCCATCATCTGTCCATTGACACTCTTATTGTTCCATCATCTGTCCATTGACACCCTTATTGTTCTATTCATCTGTCCATTGACACTCTTATTGTTCCATCATCTGTCCATTTGTTCATTCATTCATCCATACATCTAGGTATGCCGTCGTTTGGGTTGGTCTCCACCTTATGGACATCCTGGAATGTTTGATGTTCTACCATTAGTATTACAAGCTAATGGAGGAGATCCTGAAGTATTTGTAATACCAAATGATCTTGTACTTCAAATAGACATTATACATCCAGAGTAAGATATAAAATGGATGAATGAATGGAAGAATGGATGAAGAATGATGAATGAATGGAAGAATGGATGAATGAATGGAAGAATGGATGGATGGATGGAAGAATGGATGAATGAATGGAAAATGGATGGATGGAAGGATGGATGGAAGAATGGATGAATGAATGGAAGAATGGATGGATGGATGGAAGAATGGATGAATGAATGGAAGAATGGATGGATGGATGGATGGATGGAAGAATGGATGAATGAATGGAAGAATGGATGGATGGAAGGATGGATGGAAGAATGGATGAATGAATGGAAGAATGGATGGATGGATGGAAGAATGGATGGATGGATGGAAGAATGGATGGATAGATGAACAGTTAGATATGAACATTTCTATATCCAGGTACAAATGGTTCAGGGATCTCAATTTACGTTGGTATGCTGTACCTGCTGTGTCAGCATTGATGTTAGATGTTGGAGGTTTAGAATTTACAGCTGCTCCATTCAATGGTTGGTACATGAGCTCAGAAATAGGAGCACGAAATTTTTCTGATGAATATCGCTATAACATGTTGAAAGTAATTAATAAATAAAATAATTAGAAAATATTAAATCACTTATTAGCCCGTGGCTGAAAAAATGGGCCTGAATACTGGTTCATATCGATTATGGAGAGACAGGCTTTGGTTGAGATGAATACTGCTGTTTATACAGTTATCAAGTATGATAAATCCAGTATTGTCATAATATTATATCTTAATAGAAAGCTGGAGTCACTATTGTTGATCATCATTCAGCAACTGAGTCGTTTATGACATTCTTTAAAAATGAGGTAAACCCTGTTAATTTTGTTATTATATTTATTAATTGATTGTTGTAGAGTGTAATACGTGGTGGATGTCCTGCTGACTGGGTGTGGCTAGTCCCACCCATTTCTGGTGCACTACAAAACTCTTCCATCAAGAAATGTTGCTCTATTATCTTTCACCAAGTTATGAGTATCAGGTATTAACTATGTCATCATTATGACATCATTATGATGCAATATAGGAAGAAGCCTGGAAGTATTATCATTTACCTGGTGACATGCCACGGCTAGTGGGCCTAAAAATTCAAAACAATTGTTGAGTGAGTTCTCCATTTAATTAGTTAATTAATTAATTAATGAAGTAATGGTATTATATATCATCTATTGATCCATTTATATTGCTATGCATCTATCAAGTTCATACTTATAGATTCAATTTATTTTCAATGTATTTATTGGTGTAAATTTTCTATATGTCTATTAAGAAATCATCCATCCATTTCCTTCTATTCCACAGTATGGTAATTGAGACCCAAAGAATGATGAAGACTGTCAGATCAAGAGAATTAAGGCCACTGTATTGTATGCCACTGAAACAGGACGTTCCAAGAACTACGCCAACATTGTCGAAAATCTATTTGATCGTACATTCAACTGTTCAGTTTATTCTATGGACGAGTACAACAAAGCAAATTTAGAACATGAGCAGCTGGTCCTGATTGTAACGAGTACTTTTGGGAGTGGTGATCCACCTTCAAATGGAGAGGTATTTGTTTGTTTGTTTTTGTTTACGATTTTAAATTGTTTTGTATTAGTTGTTTGGACGTTATCTATTAGATCTACGAGCTGGTCGAGTAGGAGGGTAAGATCAAAGGGTGTGTGTTTATGAAGTAAAATCTAATATTTGTAGGTTCATGCCTCAGAAAAGGTCACAGCGTGTTAGCGCTGTGGTTCGACCATCTGCTGAAATGTTAGCTAAAGCACGAGAAGATATGGCACAACCTTTATCACAAGTGAAGTATGTCCATTTGTCTGTCTGTCCATCCATAAATTCTATTTATCCATCCATTTTAGATATGCTGTTTTTGGATTAGGTTCACGTGCTTATCCAACTTCTGTGCTTTTGCTCATACAATGGACAATCTCTTTATGTCTCTTGGAGCAGAACAGACATACCCATGTGGTGAAGGAGATGAGCTCTGTGGACAAGAGGAAAGCTTTCAAAGTTGGCTACGAGAATGTTACATGGTAATCTTAACTTTTTCAAATTTGTTACTTTTTTTTTCAAATTTTGTTATTTTCTTTTTTGTCTTTTTTTTATTTTAATGATATTTTTTTATTGTTTCCTAGAAAACTTGTGAGTTATATCGAATATCACCACGAATAGAAGAGAATGAATTTACTCCTGGTAAATCAGAGTACAAGAAGGACTGTTTTCGTATTACACCATTCAGAGATGAAACACCAACCAAAGATCTTTGTAGAGGTTAGTACAGTCCTTAGGAAGATGTCCTTTGATAACAACATTGAAGCCTATTTTGAGTGAGTCTTTTCTTCTAATAGATTTATCTCATGTTCATAACAAGAAAGTTCATACTGCCACTTTGAAGTCTCGTACTAAACTCCAATCACAGCACTCTGAGTATGTTTTTATCAAATTTTATCACATCTCTCTCTCTCTCTCTCTAGACGAAGTACTATTCTGGTTACTCTTGAACCTCAACGTCACATGTCCTATCAACCTGGAGATCACATTGCTATTTATGCTCAAAATAATCCAAACCTTGTCAAAGAACTACTTGGAAGACTCAACTTACCTTGTTCTCCTGATGAAGCTATAATTGTTGAGTCCTCGATCACAAATCAAGACGGTACGTCAATCTATCATTGATCCATTTTGCTGACCATGTGTCCATTTTCAATTCATATGTCCATTCAGAAACAACCACATGGATTACTGAAAGACGTTTGCCAGTTCCTGTTACTTTAATTGAGGCATTTACTTATTATCTTGATATTACGACTCCGCCCACTCCACAGCTGCTACAGCTGTTTCAAAAAATGGTACCATCTATATTCATGTATCCATTATACTCACAATATCTATCCATTTCTCAATAGGCAACACGCCAAGTTGATCAAGAAACATTACAAGAACTTGGAAGAGGAGGGGATTTGTATGAAGATTGGAAATATGAACGATTTCCAAATTTAATTGAAGTCCTTGATCAATTTCATTCATTAAAACTTGACGTAGCATTACTTCTACAACAGCTTCCATTATTACAATGTGTAAGTAGACAGTTCTCTCTTTGATATAATTCTTATATCTCCGATATTTTAATAGCGCTATTATTCCATCAGTTCTTCGCCTAAAGTTTATCCCAATGAAATTCATATTACTGTTGCCGTGGTAATGTTTAGGAAAAGGGGTGGCCGAGGACCTCGTCATTATGGAGTGTGTTCAACTTGGTTAAATAAGCTAGAAACTGGATCCAGTATACCTTGTGTTGTCAGAAGGTAAGTCAGCATAATTATAGCATTAAATACAACCTTTCTCAGAGCCACTTCATTTCACATGCCAGAAGACACTCATACTCCTATCGTTATGGTGGGACCAGGGACTGGAATAGCGCCATTCAGAGGTTTCTGGCAAGAAAGGATGCATGCCAGAAGTGAAGCTTTGAAAAAGCACTTCTCTCAGCAATCACTCCAACACAACCTCCTGGTCCTCGTCGTATTAAAAAGGGACAAGCTCAAATACCAGATACCCCAGCTAATAAAATTAGCATTGGAACAGCTGGTGGTCTACAAATTCCTGCCATCGTCGTGGTTTTGTTTCCACGGTAACAGCTCCAGTTGCAAGCATGCTAGAAGTAGAAATTCGTCAACAGGCACCTGTCTCTGATCTTGAAGAGGATGAGGAAAGTGACTTAGACGAGGACAAAGATGAAGAAGATAACAAACCACAAAGAAAATACATTTTGAACTCCCAACAAATAAACCATTTAATCCGCTACGACGTTCAGCTTCTGATGAATTTCAGAGTAAAAATCTGGCTGAGTTGATTGCTGCACGACAACGAGAATGGGGAGAAATGACGTTGTATTTTGGTTGTCGTCGTAGCGATACTGATTACATTTATAAAGAGGAGATACAGAAGGCTCACATTACTGGTGCTTTAACTAATGTTCGCGTTGCATTCTCCAGAGAACCTGACCAACAAAAGGTACATTGTTCATGAAGACATGTTCTTGTATCTACATGTATATTTTTAGACATATGTTCAACATTTATTAAAGAAGGATGCTGATATGATTGTCCAACAATTGATTGAAGAAAGGGGCCATTTTTATGTGTGTGGGGACATTTCCATGGCAGCAGACTGGGACGTACCCTCCAAAATATCTTTGAAGAGAATGCAGCTATGTCTGCTGATGAAGCACGCCAATTAATTGAGTCCATGAAGGTAGTAAAAATGGACAGATGGATGGATTGATGGTCAAATGGACAGATAGTTATTATTTTTACACACTCAAGGATAATGGTTACTATCATGAAGACATTTTTGGAGTGACGCTTAAAACAGCTGAAGTTACTAACAGAGTTAGAGCAGCTGCTAAAAAGTGAGGATTTTCTCTTAATCTTTCTTTATTCTTTCTATTCTCAGAGCTTGGAGAATTTTAGTAACAGCTGCAGATGGTAATCCGCTAACACCAATGTCTGCTCGACCACCAGTCACACCTACCACTGTAAGGATACAATGTATGACATCATAATGACATCATTATCTCATACAGCCTGCAATACCAGACACTCCTATTGATGGCAGTTTCCGCATTCCCTCCAGACTTCCAAAACGTCCTACAGTGACTGTATTGATTCCTACGCCGACATCAGCTAATGAACCTGTATCTCCTATGACCAGATTGTACGTAGAACAAAATACAACAAGTGAAGGGAAAAAGGGAGGGAAGACGAAGAAATGGCAAGATCAGAAGAGATGGGAACAACCGAGGGGACAGTATCAAGTGTTATACAATACTCCACCCTCGAGTCCCTCATCTCATTCTGTCTGTAGCAATCCCTTCTCAAGTCCTCCTCCCTCTCCCTCTAGCTCTAACTCAATTAAAATATGGGTATAATTAGATTGGGAACACTTAAGAAATTAGTGTATTATTAGTATATTATTAGGATATTGATGACAGCAAATTAGTATACTATTAGTATATTATTAGGATATTGAGTGATATCTTTTGTGTTAATAATACAGCCAAACCTTTAACTATAAATAAGTAATTATAGTTCTTAATTACTACTACCCAGCACAAAATATTGTTTAAGGTGCTAATTAATGCTAATATGATAATATTTTTTCTTAATTTTTAGAGGTAGTTCTCAACCTTTTCCAGATATCTTGGGCCAACAAAATCAGTAGGGTTGATATCATTAATACAAAATGTATCACTTTATTGTTTCCTAGGCAACCAATATTGACTTCAGTGTAAATAGACGTGCTAAGTATTATCGCAGTCGTCTTGGCTCTAACTCGCTTCAAGAGGAAGAAGAAAGTGAAGAGACAAAAGTTGGTATGATTCGTATCACAGATTATGGCAATTTAAGTGAGAAGACAATACTTGAGCCGCAGAGTCCAACCAAACCTGATGATGTAATATTACGTAAAAGTGAACAAATGAAGAAAGTCATAAGAAGAAAAGAGCCTTGAGAAAAATTCGTAGTAACTCACTTGTACAAACTGATGTTTGACATAATAGATGTTCTCTTTCTCCTTTATACAATTCATAATTTTATGGGATGTCGCATTTTGATAAGAACAATAGGTGTTTTTAATTATGATTTTTCACATTAACCTAATAATAAGTGATTTTCTCCTTTATACAATTCATAATTTTATTGATGTCACAATAGGTGTTTATTTAATAATGATTTTTCACATAACCTAATAAAAATAATTTTTGTAACATTTTAATTACATGCATTAACTATATTCATTGTGTTTTAATATTCATAGCCAATTATTATTAACTATATTCATTGCTCGAATTAGTATTTACATAGCCAGGAACAATATGGTGCAATGTTGTAGCTATATAAGGTCTCTAAGCATAGTGATCATACCAAATAGTAAATATAACATTACTTTACAAAAATGGCTACACCTTTGAAGATTGAAGACCCTACTTTCCACAAGTATGAAAAAATGGAAGAAAGTACAAGGGGACTAGAAGGACGTGAGTTAAACCACATCAAACAATGGATTGTTATGGAAAAATACATGGAGCTAATTTATCTCTGACTGTATGGAGCAAAGCATCAGGGAAATTGGAGTAAAGATAGGTCGAAGGAATGATTATTTAAAACCTGGAGAGAATTTCTTTGGGTTAGAAAGTCAATTAATATTACTTCAAACATTGAGACAGAACTCTGAACACTTTGGAAAAATCTGACATCAAAACCAAAATCTTTGACAATATATGGTGAATTATTTGGAGGTTAGTATTGTAATATCATATGACTGTCACATGACCTTAATCTCTATTCAAGGTTACTATCCACATTCATCAGTGGATCCAATCCAGGAGTAACACACGTTCAAAAAGAAGTGGCCTATTGTCCAGAGATTAAATTTTGTGCCTATGATATTCTCCTTTCCCAAATAACAGAGAACAAGGTGATCCTCATTCATTTACTTGAGAAATACATTTAAATTTTTTTTTTAATTACAGACTACATAGATTATGACATAGCTATGCCTTTATTATCTGAAGCAGGGTTTATGTACTCCAGACCACTCTTTAGTGGTACTTTAAAGAAGTGACTAACTATCCTCTGGATTTATAACAACATTGCCTGCTCAATTTAGTCTACCAACAATAGATAATAACTTAGCAGAAGTGTGGTCATCAGCCTCTGAAAACGTTGTCATAGAAACTCATAAAGGACCAATGCGAATAATATTTAAACGAAAAATACCCAAATTTTCTGAACGTCGAGCTTTACCAAAACCAATTGAACATGAGGACTTCAAGAAACGTTATAAAGATCTTGATAATTTTGAAATGTTAAAATATGAGATGTATGCTCTGATAACAGAACAACGATTAGTGAATGCTATCTCTAAGTTTGGTAGGCCAGAAAAAAGGAAGACTACATTGAACTTAGAAAATGTTAGTTGATGATGTCATGGAAACTCTCCAAGATGATAATAAAGAAATGTGGACAAATGTGAAGAAGATTGTAACGCTATGGCAATGTTAAAAAAAGAGGTGTGGTCACAATGTTCGCAGCTAATTAAATCTTATAAACCTTAAATTAAATCAGAAGATTAGTTTAAAGCATTTATTTATTTTTTAAAAAGATTTAACAATGATAGATTGGTTGTCATAGCAATTGTTGTTACCATGACAACCATGTTACTATTATTTCCGATGAGGGTATAAATGTTTCCCTTGAGCAAGTCTCTCATGTTGTTTAGTATAATCCTCACTTGTAATTAAATCAATAATGGCTTGTATGAGTTGAGAACAGGAGAGGGATCACGAGGAGAATACAACACCATATTTGGCTGCGATATCTTCTCCTCTAAGACTACATCTAACTGACGACGCATGTCCTAATGGATAGATAGATGAGTTAATGGATAGATATATGGGTAAAAGGACGAATGAATTGATGGATGGATAGATGTACATACTTTGACCATTTCTGCTGTGTGTTTAGATGCTTGGAATACAATCCATTTATCAACAGACACAGTGCCTTCTGTCTCATGTACAGTAATATCTCCACCAAAGAAAAGAAGTGGCAATGGAGATATGATTGATGCATCATGAATAAAAATAGCACTACTTTTAAACTAAAATTCAAAATAAAATAGATAGAGATCATTTTAATATTAAGTAGAACTTACTTTTGTATGATATATTAAAAACTGAGATTTGAATTGAGGTACTTCACAGTTTACTGACTTTGGATGAAACTTAACCTTACCATCTTGCTGTGTATAGAGCTTGGCTGACCTTAGCAGAGAGATATAAAGAGAGAGAGAGAGAGAGATTAAGAGAGAGAGAGAGAGAGAGAGAGAGAGAGAGAGAATAGAAGAGTTAGAAATAAGTATACAAACCTTTTACCAGGTGTAATTTTAGCCACATTAGGGTAGAGACCAGCACACAAGATGCTTTGACTAATTTTAAATTGTCTACAAAATCAATAAATATTTAAAATAATATCAAACATTAATTATTAATACCTGAAATTAATATTAACAGAACATCTTTGGGATCTGTATTGTTTACAAATCCTGTATCTTTTAAACAGACTAGCAAACTGCCGCTTCATATTTGGACAACATCTAAAATATAAAAAAATAAAAGGACATCAGTTTGTGTTTATCTTACTCCAAGTGTATTGGATGATAGGAAATTGTCCAACAATATTGACGCGTGTTCCCATGAATTGACTTCTCCCCAACCTCTAAATGCATTGAGTAAAGCAATATGATCACTCTCAGAATCACCAGCAAATCGACGTCTAATTCTGTCTGCCTCATCTTGTTTGTGCTAAAGAGAGAGAGAGAGAGAGACAGAGAGAGAGAGAGAGAGAGAGAGACCAGAGAGACAGAGACTATCAACTAATTGAACAGTAAAACTTACCAATGAATCACAAAAGGTTCTTTAAATCCGAGAGTACTAGCTATTGTTAACACAGGATCTAAACATGAAAACATTGCCCCAAACAATATAATCTTCCCAACACGAGGATGAACAGGTAAATTAGCTATATGATAACCTAATGAAGTTAACTCCTCAGAGTAGTAAGCGCTCGCTATAAAACAAATAAAATCTTAGTTATGCAAGGTGTTAATTAGGTAGGTGTGGTTTCACAAACTTACCAAATTCTTTAACAATTTTATAGCATCATTTACTGCTTTTGCAGGAGGAGGTTCTAGAGCTCGTTCTAGAAATGGCCCCCCCAGCTAGACCAAGACGAAGAACTTTGATTTGAAGAACTAACTCCTCTAACGGTGTTCGTAACATTTCTGGCAATTGGAACTCAGCCATTTGTGAGTATTGATGACGAGTGAACAAATGAAAACAATGACCAGATTGAACTCTATGTAAGAAATAATAGAAAAAGAGATTATTGAATGAATGAATGAATTAATTATATTGTATGCCATTCCTGAAACATTACACTATTGCTCTGAATGCAATGTAGGAAATAAAAGGGCACATGTCCACATGACATTCACATGATGTTTGGTGAAAGGAGTCATAGCCATTACAACTTCAAGTGGCTTATGGTAGCTTTTCACCAGACAAAGGACACAACACTTACCTTCCGCTCTCCCCCTTCTTTGTCTAGCAGCTGCTTTGCTTTCCCAACAGCATCTAAACAAGCTAATTGGTTAGCTACATCATATGTCTAAATGGACACACAATTATAAAATGGATACACAGTTTTCAGAAATGGATGTTAACATACTGTCTCTTTGACTTTACCACAATCAATGACATATATGACACATCAATTGTAATGCTTGTTTCAGCTATATTGGTTGCTATGACGATCTTCCTCACTCCATCAGGTGGACGATCGAACACCTAACAAAAAGATGTACATAACTATGGTGTGGTAACCCCGCCCACCTGTTTTTTTGAAAGGCAGTTTGGCATAAGAGAATGCAATGGAATAACTAAATAATGGGAGGGGCTTCGAAACATGACATCACTTTTTAGCATATCATTTAATTTACTGATTGTGTCCCATCCAGGAAGAAAGACAAGTATAGCTCCGCCCTCCATTGAGCGACAGACATATCGTAACAATGTCATAATAAATGGAAATCTATCTCTTCAAAGTTCATAACTCGTAGAGCTAGTCACTCTAGATGGGTATGTCCCTGCTCGTTCTATTTTTATCAATGTATTCTTCAATTTGTACTTGTCTCTCTTCCTTTTCTAACCACTCTTGTTTCCCACGTCCATAACGAGACCAATGGGGACGACCCTTTCTAGAATCCTGATCAGGAGAAGGCTGATATCTAAAAGAAAACATAACGATGTACATGTTTACAAGTAGATTTACTCTGTTAATTTTAGGACATCTTCAAGATAATATTTTGTACAGGAAAAAACCCTCCAGGGATTGAGATAATTGGAGCATCATCTAATTAAGTCATGTGACTACATGTGATGATCACATGATCCACTTACTGAAATATTTTGAAAATATTTCTTCATTGATTGTAGCACTCATCAAAATTAATTTGAGGTCGGGTCTGTGTGGTTGAGGAGGAGTTCAAAGGTCACCAGCTAATTAGACTGACCTTTGAGGCAAAATATCTTTAATAATAATAGTCAGGAAATCAGATATATTGTTACGCTCATGGACTTCATCAAGAACTAGATGTGAACATTGATGGAGAAGACTGTAATAATGGACACATGATCTCAATAAATGGACCTACAACTTTCAACTTACGGATCACTGATTAATCTTCGTACCATAACACCAGTTGTGCATATAAATAGATCCCCATGTCCGAGGGAGAACTTGTTCCAATCTTATCTGATATCCAACAGATTTACCCAAAGACTCCGCTCTCTCTGCTGCCACACGTGTGGACTAGTGGGTATGACATCATAGAAATCACATGACATTTAGAGCCACATCCTCTCATTATTACATCAAGGTAACAATAGATAATTAACAAACCTGATATAGCACTAATTCTCCTCGGCTGAGTAGAAATCACATGACATTTAGAGCCACACCCTCTCATTATTGCATCATCAAGAATAATTGAGATACCTAATAATAAAATATAAAGACTAACACCCAATACAAGACTGAGTCTGAGACCCATACTAAACTGGACTGAGATCCAAACCTATTATACACTGACCTGGTAGTTTTTCCACATCCAGTTTCTCCACTAATAACTACAACTTGATGTTCCTCAATAGCTTTTAAGATTTCACCCAGCATATTCCAAGATGGAAGCTGATAACGGTAAATCCTATAGAACAAGTTCTTACATAATATATGCAATAAATAAAGATTTAATAAAATAATGTTGCTATGGTAACATACAAGCATAGTTTGGTAGCCATGATAAGACCGTTTCTCTTCCAGTTCTTGTTTTGTTGTTCCTCTGATATAGTCAGCGGCACATCCTGAGTCTTTGATGACATCCTATATAGGGGCGGAGTCATTGTCATAGCAATGGGAGTAGTATCCATGGCAACTAACATCTGGACTATCAATTTCTTCCACTTTTTTTACCACCATAGCTATGATATAGAACAATAGGAGTAAGGAATGTTCCTCTCTTACCCTCAGCTCCCCTAAGAACTGGAACTCTGCTGTACAGAGTCAACATCAAGTAATATCTGTGATATCTTACCCTCTAATCTTTTATCAATACTAACTACAGCACGCTAAATAATGTAATATTAAAATATTTCACTTAATTAGAGACTTACTTCTTTCTTCTCCCTTTCTTTTTTTCCTAGCTTGCGATAATTGTTTGTAGTACTCACCAATCTCACGACCACTGAGACCTGAGGGGGGACCACCTCTTTGCCCTCGTCCGCCCTCTCCCCGACCTTGTCTATTAGGCCCTCCCCGCCCCTGACCACAACAATGTTGACTCATTCCTATATACAAGTATAAATCTCAATGTATTACAGTATATCTACTACCTGACACCTGGTCTTTCGTTTTTAGACCACCAGACGACGCCCGTACTGATAGCCCTCCTCATTCAAATGTACCGTGGGGCAAAGTTGCTGACCACACCTACATCCCACGCCTTTAAATTAAACTGGAATTTTGCATATAAAGGTATATTATTCTGTTATTTACTCACTGTAATTGCTTCCCTAAAAGTTTTGGCCATCAATTGTTTGTGGCATAGTTTTCCTAATATAGTCAGTCTACTCCTCCATCTTTTGCTTTAGCTCAAAACGAGAGGAGATCATCGAAGATCGATCCAGTTCTACTAGAAGGAGATCGCAGCAAACATGGAGAGTGCATTAGTGAGTAGAGATCGTATGGGTTTGCAGGACTTTGTCCTCTTAGAAGACTATCAGAACGAAGATGCCTTCTTAGAAAACCTGCAGAAAAGATTTAAAAGAACGTTTGATATATGTAAGTCACATGGCTGTGTAGTACATGTGGGATCACACAAGGTGTGTGCTTTGTATAATTTTAAAGTTATTTTTTTTAACAGACCTACATTGGATCTGTGTTGGTGTCCGTTAATCCATCAGGCAACTCGATATTTACGATATTGGTACCATGGAAACATACCGAGGTGTTAATTTCTATGAATTGCCACCTCTATGTAAGGAGAGAGAGAGAGAGAGAGAGAGAGAGGGAGAGAGAGAGAGAGAGAGAAGAAGGGAGAAATTATTTCCTTCAGGTGCATTATCACTGTTCTTAAATAATGGTTTATATAAGCTCATAACAGCGGTAATCTTTTGACAATTACTAATAATCACAAGTTTCTCTAATGTTTGTATACTATAGTTTGAATATGACAAGGCTAACACTTCAGTAATTTTATAGATTAATATTGCTTTGACCTCAAATAGGAAATATATATATATATATTAGTAGTAAACAAACCATAATGATCATAACAATGTAGGAAAAGTATTGTAAAACTCTGTTCTGTAAGGGCATCCTATAATATAAGTAGATGTAACATAATATATAGATATATATATAAATTATTTATTCATCTAAATAAGTTATCAAATGTTTTTTTTATATCAATTGTTTACATTTCAGTTTTGCTATTTCTGATACGGCATACCGAGCAATGAGAGACGAAGGTAGAGATCAATGTATCTTTGATATCAGGGAGAGTGGAGCTGAAAAACAGGTGCAATAAAACAATGGATGAATAACTAGATGAATGGATGGATGGACAGATGGATTTTGGACTATTTATAGTGATTTCATAATACCATCTGGTCCATTAACATACAATAGCAATAACACAAATACTTAAGATACATTTGTATCATATCTTGTCTGTCTCTTATAAAGTAATGATCTGTGAACATTTCAAGCCACAAACTTGTCATACTTACTAGACACACCTGTTATATTCTTGTCATAACCAATTCTACCACATTTTAATTAACTAATAAATTCAATTTTTCATTGTTTTTCATTTTAATACCATATATGGCATAAATACTGTGTAGGTAGGATCTTTAATTATTTTATGGTCAGACTCAAGATTAAGTTGCTCTTGGAATGTTTTACTCAAAATTTGTCTAGATTATCTGTCTAATTTTGTAGAGGCAAGTAAAAAAAATCCTACAATATTTGGCTCAATGCAGTGGCCACAAAGGAGAAGTAGACAGAGTAAAAGATCGTCTATTACAATCAAATCCAGTGTTGGAAGTATGTTACTACATATTATCATAACTTCCTCTCATTAACTATTCATTCCTTGTTTATTAGCTTTTGGAAATGCTAAAACTAATCATAATGATAATCATCTCGTTTTGGAAAGTACATGGATATTCAGTTTGATTTTAAAGTTAGTAAGGAAACATTAAATACTACTAGCTTCTGTATTAACTATTGTTATATATACAATCATTCTGTTCTATATATAGGGTGCTCCTGTTGGTGGACATATTAAAAATTATTTATTGGAGAAGTCTCGCGTTATTTACCAACAAAATGGAGAGAGAAACTTTCACATTTTTTATCAGTTGCTTCAAGCTGACTCCACCCTCCTTAACGAGCTTGGTCTTAAGTCTTCTGCTGATGATTATCACTTTCTCTCTCAGGTATTACCATACTGTCAATATGCATCCATTTTATTAATTATGTATACATTTATAACATATATATCCATATTAGGGAGATTCTACGATTGTTCACAGTATCAATGACAAGACCGACTTTGTACAAGTTCAGAAAGCTCTTAAAATTCTTGGGTCTCAGAGGATGAAGTTAAAGTAATGAAGTATAATTGTCTTGTGATCTTTTCAATATCTTACAGTCATTGGGTATATTGTTGGTGCTATTATTCTTTTGGGTAATGTTAATTTTGAGGTAATGAACAGGGGTTGCTCGTTTTAGTGATAGCGGGGAAGAACTGCCAACATTGCTAAGGTAACATTGAATTCTACTTTCATCATTTGTATCTCTTTCTCTCTCATAGTTATTTCAATGCCCTCAAGAGAAATTGGACACTGCTTTGACTAACCGATCAATTGAAGCTAGACAAGAGAAGCTTATCTCTCCTTTAACAGTGGAACAGGCATCTTATTGTCGTGATGCATTAGCTAAAGCTGTTTATGAAAGAATGTTTAATTGGTTGGTAAAGAGATTGAATTCATCATTAGAGGACAAGGTATTATAGGTTATCTGTCCATCCATTCATCTGTCTATGTGTCCATCCATTCATCTTTTAGAGCAAATTTAGAAAGACAGTAAGGGGTTTGTTGGACATTTATGGATTTGAAATATTTGAACTTAATTCATTTGAACAATTTTGTATCAACTACTGTAATGAGAAATTACAGCAACTGTTTATTGAACTTACTGAAAATAGAACAAGAAGAATATCTCAATGAAGGAATTAAGGTCAGACTGGTTCAATAGTTTTTAAAAATTTTATTTCTGTTCTTCAGTGGGAGCCTGTGGAATATTTTAACAACAAAAAATTATCTGTGATCTTGTGGAAGAAAAGCACAGGGGTATCATTGCTGTATTGTCAGTCACATGATAATCACATGATATATGCATTCAATGACTCTGCCCTTTAATTAGGATGAAGAATGTCTCCGCCCAGGTGATGTCTCGGACCAAACCTTTTTTACTAAGTTAACAGCTGTGGTAGGCACTCATGTTCATTTTATTACGTACGTCACACCCTCCATGTCTACAATGTTATAAACACAACCCCATCACGTAGGTATCACATCCTCTTTACTCTTTCTCTCTCTCCTCCCTCCCCCCTCTTCTCAAATAATGCATTCGTACATGTACTGCATATATGTAACAGTGAGACCTCAGATTATGAGGGACGCAAGACAATTGAACGGGGACCAGTTTCGTTTGAGGCACTACGCTGGAGATGTGACCTATAAATATTGAGGGTTGTGGTATGGAAATATTCGAGTTTTTAGTATAGAAGTATGAGATATGGAAATATGAGAGCATAAAAGATAGAAAAATATAGAAAAAATGAAGGTATATGGTTGAAAGTATGAAATTATTTTGTACGGAAGTATGATAGTATTTAGTATAGAATTAGAGGTATGGAAGTATGAAATTATCTAGCATGAAATAGGGGTGTATTTGGTATAGAGGTATGAAGTATATATGATATGAGTCTATCTTATTTATAGGTTTTGTTGACAAGAATAATGACACTTGCTTTACAGAAGTTCAAAAGAAGTATAGTCCTATGATACTACAAACTGAGGACTATTTCTAACGTATTTATTTCAAAGGCACTTAGCGCTAGTGCTAATTATTGTTCTGTCAGAAGTTTTCCCAGAATCTGAACACTGGTGTCACAAAAGAGACCACCGACGGTAATAATTAAAATGAGATATTTTTTGTTGACTGCACCTCCTTAATTAGGCTGGTACTCAGTTCAAGTTCAAGCTGGCCTTGAATTAAATGGATATCCTCCATGTCCCAAAGAGCCCTCTTTATGTCAGATGTATTAAACCTAATAGCAAGAAACAGTCTTGTATGTACTAGATAGTAGTCATATCACTTACTCACTCTCTCTCTCTCTCTCTTTCTCTCACACTCTAGCCAACTTTGAGTCTCATCTTGTACGTCATCAAGTCAAGTACCTTGGTCTTATGAGAACTTGAGAGTTAGAACGAGCAGGTTTCTGTTATCGTCGTGTTTTTGGTATCTTCCTCCTCCAGAGGTGACATTATTTTATTGTTATCGTCTTTGATCTCTATAATAAAATAGATACAGTCATTGTGTCCAGCTACTTGCCTAATTGGGAAGGTATTGATATCTAAATGATATCAATTTGATGCCTACTTCAATATATTAGTATTGACAATTGATTTCAAATATGATTTGTATTGATCACATGTTTGACCATTACTATTGAAAAATGATGTTAATATGATTTGTATTGATCTATACACAAGGTCCTATAGCTGAAGGTGTAGAGACATTATGCAAACACATGGATTAGCTGATAAAGAATACAGTATTGGACAGTAAGTCATTTTGATATTATTTGATTGCAAATTTAAATAATTATTTATATTTTAGTACAAAAAATTTTCATTCGATTTCCCTAAAACTCTGTTTGAAATAGAAGATCGTCTTGAGAAGAGAAAGCACGAGATAGGTGTGTAATGATAAATTGTATGTACATTTAGAACTCTTTCTTTCTCTCTCTCTCTCCTTAAAGTGACCAAGTTAACTGCTCATTGGCGTAATGTACATTTGCCCAGAAGAACGTTTTTTTTGCCAGCTGAAGTGGGGCTGTAAGCACGCAATGAATCATTCTATTATTTTAATATATTTTTTTATTAGCTATTATTTTTCAAAAAAATGGGATCGTCTGGACATTTGGTACTTGTTGTTTTGTCAAGCGATATCGTGCAGCTGTTATGGTTCAAAAACATTGGAAACGTTTTGTAACTCGCGTTATTTCTTCCGCTACAAGGCAGCGACACTTAAAATTAGTCAGAAAGTAAGTTTATTATTTAAAAATATTACTTTAAAATTGATTTGTTTTAATAAGATAGGCATTAATAAAGGTCTGTATGTTGCTAGGAACCAAACTAAATGTCCAGCGAGACATAGAGAATCAAGTATGTTAGTCTATACTGAAAGTATACTGAGTTTGATACTGACTTTACACTTTTAGTTCCTTGAATAGTTGTTAAGTTCAAGGTAACAGCGGTGATAGGATCTCAGTGATCAGGTGCGCTTTACCTAAAAGTGTTCTGACTATTGACACACAATGGCCACCAGCCCCTCCTGCTTTTAAAGAGAGGTAGTATGGATCCATCAAATTACATGTATATATCCATTGCTACATCTATGTATCTATTAATTGCATGTATATATCCATTACTACATCTATGTATCTATTAATTTACTACAATGGATCTATATACGTACTATCATTACTACATCTATGTATCTATATGCATTGCATGTGTATATATCGCATTAACTACATCTATGTATCTTTAATCATTAAGCCATGCTACCTATGTATCATTATTACCTGTATATATCCATTGCTACATCTATTGTATCTATTAATTACATGTATTCTATCCATTGCTACATCTATGTATCTATTAATTCCATGTATATATCCATTACTACATCTATGTATCTATTATTGCATGTGTGTATTCATATTTTTAGGCTTCAGATTTGTTGAGAAAATATTACCGCCAACATTTAGCGGGTCGACTCATGAAAGGACTCTCGGAAGACAGGAAAGAAACAGGTAATTAATCAATAACTATGAATAATTAATAGATATATTTTAAAGTTGACTATGAAAAGCATCAGCCAGTGACTTATTCAAAGACAAGAAGTCATCCTATCCAGATAGTGTTCCTAGATTGTTTGTAACCAGTCATCTATGTGAGTTAAAGTGTATTTTATTTCATTATTAAAGTGTTCTTTTTAGCTGACGGTGGAATTAAATTCAAAAGTAAGAAACTTTGATCCCAAAAATCCAGATGCTGGGCTCATAAAGTAATAAAAGTTTTTCATGTGTGACATGGCCCACTTACAAAGAATTTCCTCCTTTTAGTACTCTCTTAATTGTATCAAATTTGATCGTCATGGTTACAAACCTCGTAAACGAATATTTATGATGACAGATAAAGTAACTGCTATAATAATAATAATAATAATTATATTTAATTACAGGGTTGCTATCTCCTGAGCCTGGTAGCTTTAAAATTAAAGAACAATTTGAATACCCACGAATTCATGGTATATCTGTGAGTAATCTTAGTGACGGGATTATAGTGATACGAATACCTGTTGACGGAGAAGAAAGCAAGGTTGTGTAATTATTATCTCCATCCTTTAATACTGTTCTCTCTTCTCCTGTTGGTTGTACAGGGTGATCTTATACTGCAGACTGATACTCATGTGATAGAAACTGCTTTTAAAATAGCACTTTATTCCGAAAAGGTAGAGAAAGTCCAGATTGAAACTTCAGGAAGGTAAAAAAAAACAACCACCACAGCTTGTGTAATTATCTCTTCTAGTTTAAACCATGGGTATGGGTTTAGGTAGAGTAGGGACTATTTCATTTTCTGTTGGGTAAGTTTCATATTCTATAATTCCATTCTAATTCCATTCTGTATTTATTATATTTCCATTCTTAATATTCTATGTTCTGTACAGCATGTTTTGTTCTACATTTCAATATTCCATACTGGATACTCTGCACACCCCATATTCCATACTGCATATTCCCTTCTGGATATTCCATATTCCATACTAGTCATTCCATTCTATATATTCTATGTTTCATTCTGCATATTTCATACTACATATTCCATTTTGGATACTCCATGTTCCATATTCACATTCCCATTCTGCATACATATTCCTTGATACTATATATTCTATTCTCGATATTCCATGTTTCATACTATATTCTATTCTAGTGAACCACCATTTGCTGGCAAAGGAAAGACTGGGAATTTGGAAATAGTAAGTTTTATTGAATAATATAATTTTATTTATTTTGTTCTGTCATTAGATTGCTCCTTCTAAGTGAACTGGGAAATATACTATCTCTCTCAAATCTTAATTTATTTTTTGATAATGTAATATGTAGTATTAGGAAAAAGAATTGATTTCTGTAGAATAGAGAATAATGTCAACTAATTTAAATTAACTTCAATAACGCACGTCTTTTAATTTTGCGGGGCGTGGCGGTCTGGGAATGATAGACTAAGGCCGTTAGTGCAAAATGAATGTATATGAAGTGCTGAAAACAACTCCCAAAGGTCAAACTCTCTTATTCTTCATTATGGGATCGACGTAAAAACCCCTGAACCAACAGTAGGACTCCATTTTTTAATGTACTTACATTATCTCAATTTACAGCTAAAACTTTTAAAAGATATTACCAGTCCCCAAATATTTCACACGATGCTGGCACAACATCGTATAAAGACACATGTACTGACTCCACCCACATTAGGAGAGGAACAGAGGTACATTACATCACCTATGGAATATGTTATATAATATATTAAAGATACGAGTTGTTTGATGCCCAGGAATCCAGTCCTGAACCACCTGGGTCTGATTCCTATTCAAAAAGTCCTCAGCCTCAGTCTCCTATAAAAATTCTTGAGGAAGATGTGAGGGCGTGTCAAGCATCACTAGAGGATGAAGTTAAAGCTGAAGTCAAAGTACATTTATGAAGCCAGTCACTTGCTATCTTATCATTTATACAGGAAGCTATGACTGAACGTCGACAATCTTTTTATGCTCAGCGTGATGCAAATAGGAATTATAATGATGCCAGTTTTCTTGCGAGATCAGTTCCATCGTACAATAGCAACAGAGATTGAGAGAGAGAAGAAAAGAGACAACAAGAAAAGGAGTTGTATGTACTTTAAATATGTTGTTATTATATTATTGTAAATTGGTGACATAGAGAATTATTAGTGGAGATTGAAATAAAGTTATTGGATAAGAATCATGCATCGCATATGAGGTCAGAACTCCTTTGTTGTCTATCCATTTATCCATCCATCTGTCCATTTATCATCCATCTGTCCCATTATCCATCTATCTGTCCATTTATTAGCTTCTATTTATCCATTTTCCATTGATAGACATGGAGAAAAGAGTTCACGCTACTGAACAAAAATTAACACAAGAGTTGCAGAGACTAGAGTTACAACGGTATATATATCTTTATTATATATAATATATTTCTCTCTCTCTCTCTTAGGAGAGAGACATTGCCGAACAAGAGTATAGAAACTTAAAGAAGAGCAATAAATTTTGTTAGAAAGATCACTCACTTTTACAAGCTGTACATATCATCAATATCTGGATCCTAATATTCTTAAACAAGTCAAACATATCTATGAACACATACAACAGATATAAACTTTGCTGCCACTCAAGAACAATTATCAAATCCTGATAATACTAAAGTAACAACAATATTCATATACTATACTACCTGTTTGGTTATAGCTGGCTAACTTGAAGGCATTACTGAGTGGTTTTCAACCATTTCTACCTGCTTTGAAAGATAATTGAGAAAGTTAATGCAGCTGTTGAAGCTGAAAGACAAAGATTAGAAGAGCAGAAGAGACAACTTGAGAGCAGGAAAAACTTCTTAAAGAGAGACAAAAGAAGGCTGAGCAACAACAACAACAACAACACAACAACAACAACATGAATCAACTCAAATGTCTAAGGAAATACCATCAGCTGGAAAAAGTGTAGTGAGTATCTCCTCTCATCTCCTTTATTTGTTTTAATTATTATAGTAAGTATTTCATCAAGTGCTCTACAACAATATCAAACATTACAAGATAAACTAAAAGAAACAGAACAATATATATCTAGTCTGACTAAGATCTACTGATCCTCAAGTTAGCTCTCTTCTCTCTCTCTCTCTCTCTCTCTCTCTCTCTCTCTCTCTCGTTCATACTTTTTCTTATTTTTCTAGATAAAAAAAGTAAGATTTTGATTTACAAAAAGCTGTCAATACTCCTGTCAGTGCTATATCTTCACAAAGTGGTGGTCATCTTCTTGATAAACTACGTCGATCAAACAGCTCTTATCTGGTAACTCCTGATTGAAGTTATTGGGAGAAAAGTATCAGTCAGTCAACATAAAGATGCCAAAATGTTTCTGTTTAAATTTACTAGCAAAAATATTAGTGGTAAGTGATGGATGGTATGGACAAGTAGATAAAATGGACAGACAGGTAGACAAATGGATACATGTTTTTTTCATTCTAGAAACAAGGAGAAGAACAAGTGTCATCACGATCAGACACAGCATTTCCTTTGCTGGACTTAATAGTTTTTCTCTGGAGTGAATACACAGAGTTGGTGATCTCTTCGTAGCTCATTGCCACGCCTCCTGTCCTGTACGTAGTACCAATGTATTTCATAACAAAGTGGAATGAAAGAAGTTGATTATCTTAGGTAATCATTCTAGTATACCTAGTATACTACTTGGTGTACTTCAGTATACTTTTAGGATTATGTAATCATAAAAGTATACTGAAGTATACTGAGTAGTACAGATAATGCTTTACATTTTACAGATTTACAGGGATATAAAATATCAGAAGAGGGTGTGGCTGAAAGTGAAGATGTCTATCTCAGGAGAATGAGTGGTATATAAGAATTTATGCTGCTGTCTTGCAAACTCCAGCTTGTACGAGATAAAGTGAGTATTTTAACCTTTGTTGTGATATTTGTTTTTGTTGGCTGTAGCCACACCCACATGGAGTAGAGAATGGATGGGTGTGGTAGCTAGAGTACTTAATACCATCCAGAACCTGGTATTACAGCGACAGCTTTACTGGATGTGTTAGGAGGTAAGTTAGATTTTAATTGTTCATATTATTTCAATATTTTTCTTTTAATGGAGTTGTACTAATAAATATAATACCTTGATATCTCAATAGGTAGCTGGTCATGCATTAGCCAAGACATATGGTAAACAGTTTTCAGAAAATGTTAAGTTTTTTATGTACGAATATCTACAAGGTTTGTGTGGGCTCACACATAATTAAATGGGTTGAGGTTACATAATAACATTTATAGAATTGAGGAGAGTGACCCTGACGAACAACGAGGACCTATTCAAGATTGGAAATATTTTTAGAAGTGAGTTTTGTAGTCAGTAATATTTGAGGTAATATCTTGTGTTATATTAGAATTGTATTAAACAGAGCATTCTGAACCAAAAGGAATTTATCATACGAGTTTGGCAGAATCAAAAAACTACAGATATCTTCAAAGCATAATACATTATGATAAATGATTTTTATATTGTCAAATTGAAAAGTAAAGACAGTATTTATGAAGAGTTTGTGTATAATATGTTCATTTTTTTCGGTCTCCAACAATCCCCCCAACTCTTCTTTTCCTTGTCTCTCTCGAAGTATTGTTAAAGTTCAATAACAAATGTTCTAAAGACGTCTTTACCATATTAGGATCATCCTCTAAATTGTATGGATTACACGTACACATTTTGTAGAGCTAAAGGAAAATTTATAAAATTGATATAATAGGTCTAATGAATTACCTGTTTGGTACTTGCCACTCTTGTTGTTGGGTCAGTATCAGGTTTGGGTGAGCAAGGAGAATACATTGTGAGTCTTTTAATTTTTGTTGTTTAATAAAATTATTTGTACCTAATATAAATTTAGAAGTTGATTATCATCTTATTTTAATAATCAAATTTATTTGCTCACCATTTAACTATCTCTCTTTCATTTTGAGAAGTACTTGGATTATAAACAATGACAACACCCTTTAATATCTTTAGCAAAAACGGGCCAACAATTCTCAAACCTATTATTATTATATTACACAAAATTTGTAATAATTACTACCATCTTATATATTGGAGTAAACTCACTGGGTACTGCCTCCACAGTCCCACAACTCCACAGCTTACTCTCACAACATCTCCAACAATCTCTCCATCAACATCAAACTCTAGTATACGTACTCCTTGTGTTGGATGATATTCTCCTCCATTACTTTCATGTAGCATCTCCTAAGATATTAGAAAATATAGTTTTACCACACTATAAGAAAAGAGAAAATAACATATAGCTTGTCATATTCGGCGCTTTATTTACCTGAGGGGGCCCACCATTAGTATCTTTGCTTTGAGGGACTCTTTATTTTGTTGTTGTTATGCGTGATGTAAACCACACCCATTAATTAATAGTTTAACTGCGGTAGCGGGAAATTTAAATGTTCATTGTTATGGGTTCTGCAGGAATATTGGAGCAGAAACTAAAGGACTTGAGGCAAAGAGGTTAGCAGTACTTCTCATATTAAATACTAACTGTTTTTAAAGTATTTAGAAACTAAAGGGCAATGAAAGAACAGCTGTAAACTACAGCTGCCAAATGATAGTCCCTGGAATCCACCATGCCAATTAATTCTGACCCAATGCAGCAAGTGGCAAGACTGAGATACGTGGTATGATGTACAATTTTTTATTTAAGGTATGAACATCATTATAGATAACAACATGGAATTAGTTTGTCCATCAGAACAGCTACAACAACAATTAGTGGCAAGCATTTCATGTTGGTCAGGTTACACAGCATTCAGCCTGACCCATCATATTTACATCCTTCCATTCTATCTATCCTATCTATCTTATGACTGTTTCATTCCCAGCCCACACTGTTCTGTTCCATACTCATACTGTTGTTTACATACCATTCCTCCTATACTATTCAATACCCATACCAAACATTGGTGGAAACATTGCTAAAACTTACCAGATATTTAATTGATGACATTGATTATACTATTCTATACCTATTCCTATATTATTCTATACCCATTCCTATACTATTCCATACCCGTTCCTAGATTATTCTATACCCATTCCCATACTATTCCATACCCATTTCCTATACTATTCTATACCCATTCCTATACTATTCCATACCCATTCCTATAGATATTCTATACAATTCCTATACTATTCCATTTAGTTAATGCAAAAAGGTGCAGAGTTAGACAAAATCAGAGAGGTAATTATACATGAACTTCTTACACTTATGCATTCATTTTATAGTTGGAAGCCATTTTATGTGCCTATATACACATGGTATTACTTTAAGCTTTGTTAAGAAGGTCCCATTTGAAGTCCATTTCACACAATGTTTAAAGGTAACACAACATTTTATAATAGACATTATGTTAACTGTTAAAATATTCAGGTCATTTTTTATAATTTTGTTTGGAATTCAGTATAAAGAAAAAAGGTGTTGTTTTAGTGATGTTGTTTATCTATTTATTTTATTTACTCTGTTAATCTTTCATTGCTTTAGCGGGACACGCCACACTGGTCAAACTTTATTCCTCTCTCTACATTACTACAAAGTTATAACTCACCATCAAGTTAAAGGTTTTTACAGTGTTACAGACATATTATCAGTTTACTGTTTTTTTTGAATAGTTTAGTGAATTTTTAAGACAATTCATCTGCTATCTCAATGCTTATATTAAAAGAAAGAAACAGGTATGTACAAAGGATGGGTAGGTAAAGTTACTTCTTGTCAATAGTTGAAGGAACTAACAAGCAAATATCCTCATAATTTGTCAGAAGATGTACTAACAATAGATCCTTATATTTTATACAACTAGCACTAGTTAGGATGAACCTATAATTTAACTTAATTAATATCTCAACCTATTTATTAGGTTCTACCATCACAGTAATGATTCTCAAAGTATTGTACACTGTTCTCTTATCTATAAAGACCTCATGCAAAACGCTACCGAACAAAAAAACGAGGCAATAACAACATGAGTTAAATATTATTAGACGTATTTTTATACACTATAATTTTCCATTGGTACGGTTTTCTCTTTTCTATTCATTCCACAGAACAAGTAGCCATACCTCCTCAACAAATAAAGGATGCATTTTTAATCAACCACCATGGATGCTCTGGAGTCTCTAAATCTAAGATCAACTATTATTAATAACTATTACATAACCCACCTCATTAACCGTACGTCATATTATATTGTATAATAAACAGCTTTATAATATTATAGTATGAGAAACGACACACACAAACAGTAAATTATACATAGGACACAAAAAAACTATTTGGTCTAGAAGTTCTCAAATAAAAATTACACATTAAGAAAAAAGACTTTTAGATTTTTTTATTGTTCTTCTTTTGAACTTTAACATCTTTGAAAAGTGGTACCGTTTAGACAACAAATTTGGGTACCTTGAATGTCCATCAAAACAAACGAGGGTACTACCTCTCTGTCAAAGAGACATGTTAAGTAATTCACTTGTCCTTATATTAATCCATTCTTACGTTTCAGAGCATTATAAGCACCAGTAGCTGATCCAGGATGGATATAAATTTATCTTCCTTTTCTATGCAGAAAAACTAATACAGAAAAACTGCATTAAGAGGGTGTGGTAAACTATCACTAATTACCTTATGTGTGTTCCTGAAATTAGAATAGCTACATCTAATTTCTTTTGGTATCTAAAACACAAGATTTAGATATTAAGGATAAATTGGTATCATACTAGGGAACAACTCTCTATATCTCCCCAAGGAACTACTTGATTTCCGTGGGTAGTCCAATTTTAAATTGACTACAGTGATGACCTTTTGTTCTGGATATTGCTGTGTTCTATGAACAAAAGAAGGTATGCAAACTTTAAGTTAGAATAACAGGAAGATGATGAGGGGCTAATCGAGAATTTTATACTACATCATCAAAATCTCTCGACTACATGGACCTCACTTGCTAAAGTCCTTCAGATATTCATACATAATCGTTGGAACAGAGATTCCAGTACATAAGATGTGCGGATTTTTCCAGGGACCTTAAAACAGACATTTCATGAAGGGGCGTGTACCAATGGGCATCTTACAGCCAGTTTCTGTGAACTGTGGTGGAAGAGCATTAGCTCTATAATGACTGAGGCAGTCACCTATCACTAAGACTACTGTAGATGGAGAAAGGCGGTCAGTGATCAGGAGAAAGAGTAAAAGGCTCACTAACTTACCACCATCTTTTCTACTTCAAAGTCACGTGCATAAGCTTATGACGTCAGACAAGGAAATTTGCAGTATGGCATTTAGGAAGCAGTTTGCTGACATTCTTTATTGAATATTAGCTGGTTCTTGCTCATTGCATTGTACAATAAATTGAAGAAGATGTGTCAAGTTTAGATAGCCCATAATGAAGAGCAGTTATAATCAACTTAAAAACCTTATAGGTGATATTAGGTTAACAAACCATCCTCATTCCCGACTATGTTATAGGAATGATTCTATTTGAAACATCGAGAATTAGTCTTAAGACTAGAAACTTCTAGAAGAGATTAGATGAGTCCTGTATAATAGTATATTCGCATGCGAACATTGTGGGTGTCGCAGATATTTTTTATATGTTTATTTCTACGATGATGGGTTGTAGCCCCGGCGACCGGAGATACCATTTCACGTGGGGGTTTATCTGGTGAAAGTCCTGTGTTATAATTGTCTTTATAACGGAGGCAGCATTTTGTTTGTGTTTGAACTAATTCTCGTTTCTTTGCTACTTGTTATTTAGTGGTTCTTGGGAGTATACCAGTAGGTGTGGTTTGCAGTAGTAGAGACACATATCATCTGTCTGATTCTTGTGGTGCAAATGATGTACGAAATATTAGTTAGTGATCAGACTGAAAGGATAACTGGACAGATAGCCAGACAAATGATGAATGGATACAAGAGATGAATAGACAGATGACTGAATCCACTGGACATTAGAATGAATCTGTTATAAAATTAATATTAATATATAATGCCCCTCCCGCGTTTTCTGGTTTATTTATAAGGTACTACAGACACTACAGAAAAAACAAAAAAAAAAACACAATGTAAACGATGGTATGATAGAATTATAGAAGGCTATCAAACCGTCACTTATTTACTGAACTTTGCTTTAAATTCTTTTCAGACTGTCCCTAATGCAGTGCTGACTGACCCCAAAGAGAAGGTAAACTTTTTTTAACAATTGGTGTCATGTCTACCTTTGTTAAAATACATGTGTGAATTTGATATTGGTTTAAAAAATTTCTATGGCAACAAATTTAACATCTGAAAGGGGGGGGGGCGGGGATTTACCAAACTTATAAAATTAATACCAAATATTTTTAAAAATTTAATTTATAATACAATGGTGGATAAAAAAATTATGGAACTTAATCTATGTTCTCTATATAAGCTATTTTTTTTATCTTTCCATCCAAAACTTTTTTTTTCCCCCTCTCTTCCTATTTGTTCATAATCTAAATTTCGTTCATTAGGCAAACCACAGTTGTTTAGGGAAAATAATTCCTTAACATTACCATTAACCAATTACCATTAATAATTACCATCATGTACATTAACCCAAGTACCATTAACAAGTACCATTAAAACCTTAATTGTCCCTTATTAACCAAATCATTAAC
>NW_024532808.1:0-95000 GCF_016097555.1 Gigantopelta aegis
TGTTTTAATTATCGTACCATAAATAGTGTTCATGTTATCAGTTTTTCCTAAGGCAGTATTTTGGTACTAATGAAATGCCTCACATAGCAAAATCCAGATATCCTGCAAAGTTATCGTCTGCAACACTGACATCTGACCTTGTTAAGTTAGACGATATACCACGTGATCATTACACTGAACAATAAAATTTATGGAAGGCTGGTTGGGTTACCTCTTATGTAATTCACAGCAAAGTTCCTTTCGGTAATTTCTGGTGGAGTTATGTTTACACGTTCATTTACATTTACTACAAATCAAGGTGGTTTGGTGGAATTAGATTTAAAAAAATATATATAGTTCTGTACTTTTGTCAGAGTACTTTTTTTGTAAGTTTGGTGCCGTTGATACGTAGAACAAGAGGATTAGACATTAACCTATGACAAAAACATAATGGAAATATGTTTTTAGTGAACACAGTTTATTGGTCTGAACAGTATTTTTCACAAGTTACAAACATTTCATGATTTTATTTTCAAAAGATTTGGATGTAAATTATTGCACGGAGTATAGACCCTACACTGCCATAACAAGGACAAAAATAGACAGCCAATGAAACTATCGAAAACATATGATGTTTGTGAAAATATAGCAGAAACAACTGTACGACTTAGCGGCTAGCTATTTGTGGAGGTAAACTTGGCGTTCATGAGAAATTATCACCGTTTTTCACAATAAACTAATGTGACTTGAGAAAGGTAAAGTATTATTGTATGTAGATATATATATATATATATATATATATATATATATATATATATATATATATATATATATATATATATATAAAGAGAGAGAGAGAGAGAGAGAGGAGAGAGAGAGAGAGAGAGAGAGAGAGAGAGAGAGAGAGAGAGAGATAGTGTGTGTGTGTGTGTGTGTGTGTGTGTGTAAAATACATGAGTGGCCGTTAGATACCATTTATGTCACAAGTTGTTTTAAAATGTATCTAAGGAGCGAATGCGAGTTTTATACGTTTTTAAACAACGGGTTGTGAGATAAAACGGTATCTAGCGGACACGAATGTATTATTCTATTTCTTACATATCCTGAAAAAAACAGGTTTAAAGCAAATTTTAACATCTTTATCGACTAAAAGATATTTACAACCCTTTGCACTTGTAGCCGACCTACGCGTCACAGACACATGCTTGCCAAGTTAAGTATACGTCACAGCAGAATCGATTTTCACCATGCTGTTTTTTTATTGGACGTATGGCATTGGTGTCCTGGTCATCACCTAGGAACAGCCAGTTGTATGTCTTGAAATTGTTAGCACACGTACATGTGTAAACAACTATGTGTTATCAATAATAACTGTTTTCCAGAAACACAAACAGTTTATTATTGTCATATTTATTTACATTCCTATATAGTCTAACAGCCAAATCTGGATTTTTTTTTTTACAGAAGCGTTTCCATGGTTACGAACACACATTACTACTAATAACTAAATTCGTTCTAACTCCTATAACTTTGTTATTATATAAAGTAGAAACACAATTCTTGTCTTAAATGAAATGTCTGACCAACCTCTAAATATAAGTATCCACTGTTAGTGTGGTTGTAATTTGCATAAATTATGACGTCACAAATATGAAAACGTGTCCTTTAATTTAAAAAAAATTTAGCTGTGCATTTCCGTGCACGCTTCCAGTTCAGTGTAGTGTCATTTAGTACAAGATATATCTGTTGTATCAAAAGTGTATATTATATGGGATGTAGGAAATTGATTTCATGGTCATGTTAATGACCAGTTTGGTAGTGGAGCAGTTATCTTTCACTCTTCAAATTTTAATAACTCCTATAACTCTTTTGTTACAGAAGCTTTAAACAAAATTCTGGTGTTGCATGGAAGGATAGACCATTCTGCAAATATTAGTATTCATTATTGTTATTGTGGAGGTAATTTTCATAAATTATGACGTCACAAAGATGTAAGAAATGTACTCTTTTAAACATTCCGTTTTTATACGCCCATCTATGATGGGTCGTATTATGGTATGGCTTTGTCCATCCGTCCGTACGTCCGTACGTCCGTCTATTATATTTTTCTTTTCCGGACCATATCTTGCATACAGATGCATACAGGACCATCAATCCTCACATGTCGGAACAACTTGGGATGGCGGTGTGTCGCCTTCTATTACTAGGTCACTGTGGCCTACTTTTCACGGTCTACTGCACACAACAGTAAATCCTTGTCCGGACCACATCTTGCACACAGATGCATACAGGACCGTCATACCTCACATATAGGAACAAGTTGGGATGGCGGTGTGTCACGTACTCTTACTAGGTCACTGTGACCTACTTTTCAATGTCCACTGCACATAACACTAAATCATTGTCCAGATCATATCTTATAAAATATATATTAAAATTGTCTTAAAAACTATCTAAAAATCCCAACGTTTTGTTTTTAAAATTTTGAACTTCCTCAGGGGAATAGAACACAAATGAAATGAAGTTAAAAATAGACTGGCTATAAGTGAACAAAATATAAAACAACACAAGCTAAATAAACAAAAGGAACTAATCAGGTACATTTGTAATGAACGAGACTGATTAAAACAACAAAGGGGGAGTCAAAAGCTACCCAAAGCCACTGGGATGATTTTCATTTTGTCCATGTGGCCAAACGGAGTTGAATCTGTGAATCCAAAGTGACTCTGCTATGTTGAGTTTCTTTTTATCCTGACTGGATACGTTTTCAAGCAGATGACAAACATAATAATGTTAAGGCTGATTAAAGTGTGGAGCTACACGAGGGGCTTTAAACGTTTTGTTGTATTTTATATTGTGACGGTGACCTGAAAGACGCGTGCTAAAGGGGGTGTTTGCCTGACCCACATAGTGCATGTTGCATTTAGTGCAAGTCGTTGAATAAATCACAAAATCTGATTGGCAATCCAGGCTGTGTCTAATGGGGAATGAAACATGGTCTCTGTTTAGAATGGCTTTATAGTATCACATGATTTACACCTTGGTCGATGACAGAGTCTGCACCCCCAAGTATTACACATGTCTCTGTTAGGCTGAGGCTGTCTAAGTTTATTCATTTTTAAAATATTGCCAATAGTGGTGTTTCTTCTCTGTGCAATAATCAGTTGATTATTTTTCATCACTTTGGTCATGTTTTTATGAATGGCATTTTGTTTTGGAAATGTTCTCAAATTTGGTTGTCATGGGTCGTAGGTCGTCACCCAGTCTGTAGTACCCACCGGTGTATGGGGTTTCTGTTTGTACTGTAGAAGTGTTTTTCTAGACTGGGTTCAGACTTTATCAAACATTTTTTAATGACCTTGGCTTTATAACCACAGTTTAGCAGATACTGGTAGAATTTGCTAAGGTTTATCTCGGCCCATTCTGGTTTACTACAGATGCGTAGGATCCGGATTGCTCCACTGTATGCAATAGATCGGAATACATGTCTAGGATGGCTAGGAAGGTGTTAGATATCTATGGGTTGCAGTCTCTTTAGAATAGAGATCCATCTCAATGCTGTTTGTGTCTAGGATCACTTGAACGTCAAGGAATGGGACACCCTCTACACTAATTTCCATAGTAAACTTAATAGTAGAGTGGTGTTGATTAAGTATAGTTAACAACTCCTGGATTTCTTCAGTAGTATCTGATAAGAATGCACAAATGTCATCGATGAATTTGTAGCAAATATCTGGGGTAGGGGGTGTAATATGCCAAAACTGTTCCATCCAGAATGACATGTATATATTGGCATAGGCGGCAGCAAAGGGGGTATCCATAGCAGTACCCGAGATTTGACGATGATATTGTCTTATCATTTCATGTCATATATTGCACACAGATGCATACAGAACCATCAAACCTCACATATAGGAACAACGTGGGATGACGGTGTGTCACGTACTATTACCTGGTCACTGTGACCTACTTTTCACTTTCTACTTTACATAACAGTAAATCCTTGTCCAGATCCTATATTACATACATATGCATACAAGACCATCAAACCACATGTAGGAACAACTTGGGATGGTGGTTGGTCCGCAACAAACAGTTCATCCATCCCATTGCAAACATTTCATATAATTAGAATTGAATCATACTCGTAACATATATAGATATAGATATGGTTTTCCATCAAACTCCTGATGGGCGTATTATGTACCTCACAGGTACTCTTATTATACATTATTCCTGCATTCCGTGTGCAGGTTTCCAGCTGACTGTACAGCCATTTAGTAGCATACAGTATATATATATATATATATATATTTATATTATATGTTGTACGAAAAATATATGTTGTATAGGATATAGGATCTGGGTAATCTGGATTAAGCCTTAGTTTTCGTGGTGACGTTTATAATTTAGTTTGGTAGCAGAGCAGTTACCTTCCGTTCTTCAAATCTGTATAACTATTGTTAATATTTTATGAATACACTTATTGTATTGAACACAATTTTTATGATTAAACAATTATGACATTCCAAATTGTGATTTGGCTGATTTGCATATCATTATGACATCACAACAAAATTATATTTTTCTCAGTGAATTTTAAAAGTTCATATTTCTTCGACCAACTGACTTTGGAACTAGTTGTGGCTATAAACTCCTATTAGAGGGTCAATTGTTATTTAAAATTAATATTTCTTGTACTCCACGTTTGACTCATGTACGATGGTTACAAATCGGGGGAAATATTCCTTTTCCAAATATACTGAGTCAAATTAAAATCTTCACATTTAAGATTTGAATAAAGTCAAAAGTGTTGAAAGCAGGCATTTTTTAAGAATAAATATTGTCATGGCAATGCCGACAAACCATTTGAAACCCACAGCCCACGTGACCCATTCCATAGCACGTGCACAGCACCATTGAGGCAAAAGTGGTTTTGCACGTGCCACTGGTCACGTTACTACAACAGCACACGTGTTTTCATCGGTTCTTGCTCAGAGTAGTCTGACACAACGAAAAAATACATTAAAACAGTATTTGTTAAGACCTGTTTCCATGCCACGCCTCACACATATGCAGCGTGAAAGTGCCGTCGGCATGTTGCACTCGGGAACGTCAATACCTGACGTTGCAAGAGCGTTGGGTTACAGTCGACGGGCAATTTATGATCTGCAGACACGAGTACAACAAACGGGCACCACAGCTGATCGTCCCCGACCGGGTAGACCACGTGTGACGTCACAGGCAGATGGCCGTCATATTGTCTTACGTCACATCCGCAACCATTTCATGACCGCTACAGCAACCAGTAGTGAACTTTTCAGACGTCGGGTGTCTGCGCGAACGATTCAAAATCGGCTGCGAACCGCTCACCTCTACGCCCGGCGCCCATATGTTGGACCCATTTTGACCCAATTTCATCGACGACAACATCGGCTGTGGGGACAACGCCACTTGTAATGGACTCAGAGGGAATGGAATAGAGTCGTGTTTAGTGATGAATCAAGATTCACACTGCGATTTGCCGATGGCAGGCAGAGAGTTTGGAGACGACGTGATGAACATTATGCTAAGTGTTGTGTCAGTGAAGTTGACAGATTCGGAGGCGGAAGTGTAATGGTTTGGGGTGCTTTCTGTGGCAATGGACGTTCTCGACTTCTTGTCATCAGTGACAACCTCAACGCTGCTGCATACCGCAACCAGGTGCTGGCCCAGGAAGCTGTGCTCTTCATGGCAGCTCATGGTCCAGGCCTGATCTTTCAGCATGACAACGCCAGACCCCACACAGCCATCGATCTTGACAACAGTTTACCTGAGGAACGCGGGTATCAATGCCATGGATTGATCTTCAAGGTCGCCTGACCTGAATCCCATCGAGTACATCTGGGATGTTCTAGGAAGACACCTGTGCACTCTCAGGAACCCTCCACAGACTTTTCAGAATCTTGGTGCCACATTAGTGGAACAATTAATGGCGCCGTATCCCTAATGCAGTCTTTACACGCATCAGACAGTCGATGAGGAGGCATTTCCTTGCAGTTGTGGGTACATATAGTGGGCATACGCGCTACTGAACCTGTGATTTCATCAGACGACCCTGCTTGTGAAGTACCATTTTGATTGTTTGTGGTTTTGACGATTGCTGTGGGCGCATCGAACAGATTTTGACTCAACATTTATTCCTATTCTTTCTTTGGACGACATACAATAAAAAATATCTATCTATCTTATTTAACACGTTCTTCTGTCATATTTGCTAATTAGCCAAGATGAAACTATTGTGAAGTTTTTAATTTGACTCTGTATATATGTTGTTTTGGGATTTATACCCATTACTGACATAAATATAACTGATCTTTGACTCCATGTACACACGAGTAAAACAATTCGGTAGATATTATAGTATGGGAGCCAAGTGAGATTTAATTGTTGTGAGAGTTCCAAAAGGTTTGAGGTGATTGAGGTGTAGAGGGGCCCCAACTGACCACAGAAACCCAATTCTTAAGTAAATCTAGTGCGGGAGTAAATAGGGGGCGCTACTGAAATTACCCCCAAAATGGGATTTAATTGTTGTGAAAGTTCCATCCAAAATTCTTTTGCTACTTGTTAGAGGACATCTCACTGAGCCCAAATCCACTACTTAATAAAAAAACATTTTGCGGGAAAGGTTACTTAAGAAAGACTCTAATTAGTGCTAATTAGGGATTTAATTGCTGTGAAAGTTCCATCCTTGGAACCATATGTTACATGTAGAGTATGCTCACCCGATTCAGAATTACCAATTTAAGAAAATAATATTGCGGGAAAGTGCACTTAAGAAGAGGTCAAATGCTAATTAGTGCTAATTAGGGATTTAATTGTTGTGAAAGTTCCATCCAAAATTCCTTTGCTATTTGGTAGAGGACATCTCACTGAGCCCAAAGCCACTACTTAAGAAAACATATTAGACTTACATCCCCCACCACCCCGAGCGTTATGTAATATTTCAATGGCCCCTTGTTATGAGGCAACGGTGAACTTTTGATTGCAAACGGACTGAGCCATTAAATATTCTTAAACATGGATATTTGCACATATAGCAACAAGGTCACTAACAATCTGTGAATATTACCCGGTTAGAAAATGTTAGAAGGGTGTGGTTGTAGCCTATATCCGTCATGTGGAAAAATGGCATGTCTCTGGTTTGCAGGAACTGAATTCAATATATTTTAACTGCTAATGGCACTTGAATGTAATTTTTTTTAACCGTCCACGATTGTAATTGTTATAGTATGTAGATTACAAAAGAAAATATGGTTACATTTTTTCTAATGAAGGTCAAGGTAATTTTGACATTGTTCAATGTCATACTAGTACCCAAAATCGACTTATAGCATCAATGTGAGAGGTGTTTGTTTCTTTAGAACATGGACATGTAGTATATCACTGGATAGCTTGTGGTGAGTATTGTACAGATAAGTCAATATTATGTATTTATGTTTGTTTTGTTTAACGACACCACAGGAGCACATTGATTAATTAATCATCGGCTGTTGGATGCCAAACATTTGGTAATTCTTACTCGTAGTCATTAGAGGAAACCCGCTACATTTTTTTCTAATGCAGCAATGTTATGTATGAATATGATATACAGGGTCATAAAACATGTTAATAGCCATTTTTAATAAAATATAGTTTTAAAAAGTCTCTTTTGTTTTCTTCTAAAAACCTATGCGGATTTAGTTTATATTATAAAATTTATGTGTGCCTAAATTATCTCTGTTTCTTGGGTAAATAAAGGGAATATACGACATTTTGTATTATAGTGAGCATACTATATTACCTGCTCTTAAATATTATGTGTGCATTTCAACTAAAAGGTTTCGCTCAATATTGACATCATCATCCGATTCATCACCATCAAGGACATATGTGTGTCTTTGATGATAGAAACATGACATTTTGCATTTTAGGACAATCTTAGGAAATGTTTTTGAAATAGGAACATTGGAGATTTATTCGGTGATTGTTGTGGCAGCCATGTTTCAAAATGGCCACTTTGGCTGCACATCTTGTAGTTTATTGCTTAATGACAATTTCATGGGTGTTTTTTAAAAAATAGCTAACATTAAAGATTTACATAGTTTATACTAGACTAGTATTTCAAGGGCAGCATCAGAATTAATGCCAAAAACACTGTTCATTGGAGAAGGGTCATGTCCACCTTATCTCTTTTTGGGAAAGTGACTTACATATTTAATTATGTTGAAAACATTCGCAGGATTCATATTCACATATTGCAGGCATGAACCTTGAAAGGCATATGAGTCACACGTACCAGGAATAATTTTTGAATGGTATGGTTTTGATGAAGGTGAGATTATTTCGTGGTTATATTCTACGATAATCACTTGCCACGGAGTACCACCCCTGAGAGGAATGTGACCATGATTTCTCTTTTATTCCTGTTTTTGTGATGCTGTCTCTTCATTACTCAATGTGTCTAGTGAAAACGGAAGTTGGCATTCTGAATCTCAACCAGATATTCATAATTATCCTGGACTACCCGTTGTATGTCAATGCCAAACGTATTTGAATGTACATTCAAACCTGTCTTAAGCAGTCACAAAAGGGAGTAGATAAAAGTGGCCGCTTAAGACAAGTGACCGCTGATTACAGGTTGCCACATATATAGTCTTTAAAACATTTGTTGTTATTTCTTGTTTTACCGTCTGTACTGCTAATCAACGGATGTGTGCTTCACAGTTGCCTTTAAATCAACTTGTGACGTGTCTCCTTCAGAAAAAATGCAAAAGGAATGTATTAAATTAATCGTTCTCAGCAAGTTTGTTTTCTTTTTCTATTTAATTATTTAATTCCTACTTCATGTGGTGTATTGTCATAGTAAGTGAATCTACAAATGTCAAGCGTAGCCTGCCCAGAGGCAATTAGATTCATTGCAGAGTCATATTTTCTTAACTGACACACAGTAGAGATGTCGGGACTGAACGGCTATTAGTATTTCTGAAGGTGTGAAGATCGGTTATTTGCTGCAACTTATCGCTGTTGTTAAAATATCCCTTTTGTATAGTAGTAAACATTTAATGTGGCCGCTTAATACAGGTATTTTAGCGATTCGCGATCCGATTTAGGTAGCCGCTGGCCGCGTTAGACATATTAATACAGATTTATGTGCTTTAACCAGACCAGCATCCTCAGAGCACGGGAAGTATTTTTAACCGTAATACAGCATGCAGGAAAATAGTGTTCCATAATTGCCATTACCAACTAAATCGACACATGCCTTGCGTTGGAGTAACATAGAGCTAGAAAGGTAAGATTGTTTTGTTCAATGACACCATTAGAACACATTGATTTATTAATCATCGGCTATTGGATGTCAAACATTTGGTCATATAATCTAAGAGGAAACCACTATAATTTTCCTTTGATGTACCAGGCGTGGGGCACTGGATGAGACAGGGGAAAAAATAATCAGAGTTTGGGTTCGCCTAAAGGATTCAGTCCTTCGACTCAAGCACCTCAGGTAAACGCTCTACCGACTCAGTTAGATACTGACCCCCACGGAGAGGTAGAAGTTAGTGTCGACAACTCTACTGTAGGCCATTAATGCATGTTGAAAATTCCATTTATGTCGTTGAAGAAATGGTGTTCACATGTTTTAAGGCTTTTCTATTATGCAGAGACATGTCAGTATGTTACAAAAGCAGATCCTGGCGGTACAAGGGGTGAAACCACCTTTATGACATACTAGTATTTGCTGTATTGTGACAGGCTGTCGGGTCGAAAACTATTTGTTATTAACTATTTTTAAAACAACTTTAATATATTTTGTCTTGCAATAAGGGGCCATCTATAAAGTACATTTACCCAGAAAGGGAGGGGGGTGGGAGTGTCAGGCATGACAAGAAGAGGGAGTACATACGCCAAAATGTATTATTTTATTGATGTCAGATGGATGCAGTCCATGTTCCTAATTGTGTCCGATTTACTTTTCAGCGTGGAAGATCAATTTACACCTGAACACGCGGGAGGGGGGGGGGGGGGGGGGGGGGGGGGAATGGAAGTAATGAACAAATGTACAAAAGGCGTATATGGAGCAGGGGTGATAAAAGCAAACCTTGGTTTTGAAAAAAACAAAACAAAACTTTATGGATGGTCTTCAATTAGTAGTCTGAAAAAACCATTTTACAGTGACAAGATGACACACATTTCTCAGCAAACTTACTTGCGCTTTAGTCAATGCCCACATTGTACACACTAGCTGAAAGGTGTGTGCAACCCCTACTTTTGAATTGCAATGAATAGATCCTACTTGACAGACAATAAATATCCCTTTTTTAACAGAAAATGTGCAAACTTTGTGGTGAATTTGATCAAATATGACATCTAATACCGGTAGTTAGAATATTTCACACGCACACACACACACACACACACGCCCTTCAACTTGCTATATCACGACAACAAAACAAATATGTATGCATGTTTTAGTGTAGTTTACATGGTTTCCTTTCTTTTAACATGCTACATGCCAATATTTTAAAGACAATATATAGTGACACCTTATTTTACTTTAACAGATTTATAGTGGTGACCTTTGGTGACCTCAAAATAACCATGATATTCATCAGAAAAACGAACAATATTTTTTTCTGAATCTGTATACAATAATGATTATAAATGTCGATGGTTCCAAAAATTAATATGAAATTACCACGGGACCTATTTTAGCTACATATTCCCCTACACTATGCTGTGGACATTTTTAGATGAGGGGGGATACATGCAGATTAGCAAAAGTAACTTTTTCGGAGTTGAGTATAATCCACAACAAAATTTTGAGGACAATCAGTTAAAGCAGTCCTGAGTTATCCAGTGGAAACCAAATTCAATATGGCTGACATGTGGTGGCCATCGTTTGTGAGTGGTGGCACTATTGAAATCGCAGTCCTTCTAGTTGAAAGCAATCAACCAAACATTTTTTAAGGCTGATGGGTCAGCGTTCTTGACTTATTCACAGGAAACCATATTCAATATGGCTGGCAATAGTGGCCATGTTCGATAAGTGCAGGTTCCGGTTATTGAAAGCAAAGCTCTCTAGATAAGGTCAATCCATCATTAAAAAGATCAGGTTGATCGGTCAAAGGCCTAGTGCAAAAATGACGAATTACCTATACACATTTGCATGTTTTTTTTAACTAATGCGTATTATCTTGGCATCAGCATACAATATACGACATGCTTCGTAATGCAGTTACAATATTATTAAATTATCTCATTATCTTATCTTTCCTACAATATTTTTTTTCTTAAATTGGTAATTCTGAATCTGGTGAGCATACTCTACATTTAACATTTGGTTCCAAGGATGGAACTTTCACAACAATTAAATCCCTAATTAGCACTAATTAGCATTTGACCTCTTCTTAAGTGCACTTTCCCGCAATATTTTTTTCTTAAATTGGTAATTCTGAATCGGATGAGCATACTCTACATGTAACATTTGGTTCCAAGGATGGAACTTTCACAACAATTAAATCCCTAATTAGCACTAATTAGAGTCTTTCTTAAGTAGCCTTTCCCGCAAAATATTTTTTCTTAAGTAGTGGATTTGGGCTCAGTGAGATGTCCTCTAACAAGTAGCAAAAGAATTTTGGATGGAACTTTCACAACAATTAAATCCCATTTTGCGGGTAATTTCAGTAGCGCCCCCTTTGACAACAATTAAATCCCTAATTAGCACTAATTAGCATTTAAGTGCACTTTCCCGCAAATTTGTTTTCTTAAATTGGTAATTCTGAATCGGGTGAGCATTCTCTACATGTTACATTTGGGTCCAAGGATGGAACTTTCACAACAATTAAATATATATACTCTAACAAGTAGCAAACGAATTTTGGATGGAACTTTCACAACAATTAAATCCCATTTTGAGGGTAATTTCAGTAGCGCCCCCTATTTACTCCCGCACCAGATGTACTTAAGAATTGGGTTTCTGTGGTCAGTTGGAGCCCATCTGCACCACAACCACCTCAAACCTATTGGAACTCTCGCAACAATTAAATCTCATTTGGCTCCCACACTATTATCTTCAGCCCACTCTGGTTATTGAAATCAGAGACGAAAACCAAGAGAAATTGTGTTACTGTTCAATCCAAGAATTTAAATAATTCATTGCTGCCCTCAAACTAAGGAATGATGTTGCAATGTATTCAGTATATTCGTTTGGAATTATTATTTCAAGTCATAAGTAATAACAAACTTTCTCTCTTTACTTCTAGCTTCACTGTTAACCCCATGTATTAGATACATGTAATTAATTCCTATGTATCTATGTAAATTTATTCTGTTGTAATGTACCATATGTATTCATATTATGTTTAGATAAGTTTATAATAGGTGTGTATGCGTGTGTCGGGGGTACGGGGTGTAAAGTAACTTTATATTCCTGCATCCTTTAGAAATGCGAGGTTATATTATTATATATAACCATAATGTACATCATCCTGGGTGATTTTATTAAGGATACCCACCTGTACATTAGGTCCGAAGGTAAAGGAGGTTTGTTTTCCCAGGTTGTTTGGTCATAATGTTTACATTTAAAAAACAATTAATCTAAATAGCTCATTATGAAAATAATATTACGCTGATTAATAACATTGTATGAATCATTTATTAAAAACTGTATATTTCTTAGTATAATCGATAGAATACCGTAAAGCTTCAAAGTTAAGTTGCATTGTTATAGTTTTTACTTTTTAAAGTGCGTATTCTCCAAATACTTTGGTCATCTTTAGTTGTGATTTCAAAACATTTAAAGCCTATTTTGAGTTTACAGTATCTTATAATGGGCACCTCTTTTAGCGGTTTATTTTTATTTTGAGGTGCTTCACTTTGTAGTTGTACGGTATAGCCATTTTGTGCATTGAAAATAGCTCTTGCGAAGAATACATTGACAAAACAATATTATGGGTTCAAAGATATATTATTTATTATTATTGGTTTGTTGAAAGGCACACTGGTAGAGAAAAATACCTTTAAATTATTGATTTTTCAGTTTGTTTATTATTTGCTTGCTGTAATTTCAGAAGCTAACTTACTGAGAGCAATTTGAAAATCTCCCATGGTGGCACTTGCATTTGCTTGCACCTTATTAAGATAAAAACACAGATTTGATACATAGTTTTCTATGGATAATGATTTGTAGTCCTCCTTTAGCAGAAACAAATAATTGGGAGTTGTCAGAGATAAGTAGCTATTACGACAGTATCAAACGTCAAAGTAGAGTCTTTCTCATTGTCTCAGTTGGATCTATCAGCAACATCGTTTTTTACGTTACTGGAAGACGTGAATGGTCTACCAAGAGATTTTAATTTTTGTAAATCTTTGTTTCACCTAATATTAATTATAAAGTTATCACTATTTTGCTGAGCAGTTTACTTCAACTAGTTTATCCTGTTCCTCTTTCCAAGCTTTTACAAGTTGGTTAACGTTTTTGGATATTTTTCTGCAGCCTTGAAATGCATTTGCTGGTTTGAGTTCAATCAAGTTAAAACTTTTGCAATTGATGAGCTACCAGTGGGCTTTGTTTGCTCCTCTTACGGACAGCTCATGGTTAATCCGTCCAACTTGGCGCTCAGAGTCCATGCTGTTGATTGGTGTCATGTTCTTCTTGGTGAGAAGCCTATCACTGTGTGGGTTGAATTTGTCAAAGCCAAGCACATCTGCCCTTTGTTGGAACCAACCTGCAGCAAGCTTTGGTAGCATTATACCAATTACTTGTGTGACATCAGCCCTGTAATCAGAAATATCAGTTTCCAATGAAACGATAATATCATTGTTCCATTTGCAAGATTCATAGCTGATTGAGAGAGGTCAAACAGTGTGGCTGGATATGTTGTGGATATCATATCTACATAAAGATGTTGCATAGCAGTGATCAGTTTCTTATAGTTCACAGTACCATGGTATGTCAGACTCAAGAATCCCTCAATCAGTTGTTGCCTCAATATTGCCATTCCTAATATAATGACTTGGATACAATCAACAACCTGAACTAGTCGTAGAATGCAAGCAAGAGAATCAGTGATGGATTGCTACTGCACAGGCAAACATTGTGCTTAGGAATAAAAAATGTTTATCAAACTGGTCACTGTAATTCCATGACTTATTGTCAAAGTCATGGTTTATAAGATGCATTCTCACATCGATATATTGTTCACGTACTGTATCACGGCTCCAAGACTGCAGAATAAAGTTTGTCGTTTCCAATGCCATTTTCTATATCGGCACAGACACCCACCATCTCCTTATTAAACACAAGAGAAGGCTCAGTACTGCATATCAATTCCTCTGGTATATGATATGTTCCTAAGTGCAATGCTAAAATTGTGACTGACAGACTCCATCATCCGAAACGTTTTTTATTGAACAGATCATGAGTTGAAACACCACTACGTATTGAGAAAATAATTAAGATTGCTATTTCATGATAACCAGAGTTTGGCAACTCTCAGTGGCAATTGGAAGTGAAGGAACTGCACGGAACGCACTATCAATTGTGACACATTTTACCATAAAAGAACCAATCCCTTTCTTTCAGGATCCATCATCACGATACGTTATTATGGCATCTTCTATTTCATCATCTCGTCCACTATACATTTTAATGCCAAGACCTCAATGGCTCTGAAGCACGAATACATTTTACATCAATCCAAATCAATATACATTTTCTTCATTATGAAATGTCCACTGCCTACATCTCGTGATGTGCGTATCTCAGCTGATTCATCAATTTGCATTTGATCATCACTATCATCACCTATACAACTATTTCTTGATCACACTTATCTTTTTTGTTTCAGGCGTTCATTGCTTTCTAATTTCTTGCCTTTCATTGTTTTGCACTACTTTGATTATCCAAGGACTTTTCGTCTATTTCAAGCATTTTGATTCCATTTTGTTTTACTCAAAAAAAATTCTTCTCACTAAAGCTCGTGACAACTGAAAATTATTCCACTCAGGACATAAATTTTATAATAACTGGTAACTCCTTTATTATCCTCTATATATACCATGACAACATCCTTACATGGATCGTGCGCCCTTCGTAGTCGACTGGTCGTTGTGTACATGCAGCAACAAAACATCAACACACCATCATGACTAGTTCTGAGCCCAGACCTTTCACCCATTGAATATGTATGGGGCATCATTGGACAACGTCTTAAAAACCGTCAATGCCATCTCCAGGAGGATAGCGCAAATGGCTATTGGACGTTTTATCGGGATCATACCACGTCAGATTCGCATGGGTTTTACCTGTTATTAATGCATGAACGAAAGACTTCACTTTCACAGTAACGACCCTTGTTGCATATCAGAGTTACATTCAGGCCCGGATTCCAGACATACCTCACTCGACTGGTTTGAACATTTTGTCAGTGTCTTGACACATAAGTGTTTCTGCTTTGCCACTTATTACTTTTTCCGACAAATATTAAAACATCTGTTATATTGTTACTTTTAAAATACCCCTTACTTATTTTGAACAATATATAGGTATAATTTTGATTGAGACTTTAATGTTATTTGTTGATTAATGTAGTGATTGGCCTGATGCCAGACAACATCACATTTACGAACACATACCGCAAGAATACCACTGTGATGTGGGATCAAGCCAGTGACTTTGATGGACTCTCAGGATACAAGATATCGTGGTCACCAGACGACGGCACTAAGAACGAGGCCAGTTCACAGAGATCATCGAATATCACAAATCTGAACCCAGGAGTGACGTACACAGTGACCGTTACAGCGATCATTGATGCAAATAGCGGGAATAAGCAAATTGGTGCTTCAGCAAAGGTGACAACAAGTGAGTAGAACATTTCACACGATAGTTTCTCTCACTATATTATTTTATTTCATTACCACTCTATTGTTTCAGCAATAAATCTAGAGTGCTAAAATGGTTTATTTAAAATGATGTACATACCAATTGATAGCATAATAAATACAATGATATATCAACATTACTGGTTTAAAATTATATTACAAGGATATATGCTACGAATTATTAAAGTATAATATTATTATGGAGTATTGCGAACAGTTTGCATTTAAATAGAATATACGGACTACTTACTTAATTGCCATTACATACATTGCATGTACAAAACGGTTATTAAAAGCATGGACAGGTTGACTGTTTAACAAACTAATTACCATAAAGCAATCTGAATGTGTACTATAGTCCTATGCAGTTGTTTACACCCTAAGGTTTTTTGCAAATGTTACGTTTAAAATCCTATTCAACCCTTGTTTTCTTTACATTTGCATGAACACAAACCCAAACCCCGACAGGTTTTATATACAATTCATCATCTAAAATGCACGAAGTTGACTTATTTTCATTTTATAAAAATCTCTGTAGTTTTTTAATGCAGTTTCGTTCTCCTATAAATAACTAAGGCTATTTGCATAACAAAAGATTAGGATACATGTAACCATTCCATGTACATGCAGTACATTGGATCCGTTGAACAGGACTATAGTACGTATATGAGTGAAGAGACCCCGAATAGCTCGGTTCAGTATTTATTGAAAACTGTAATTATTTCAAGTATTTGCTAAATACAAATGGATAAAAGTATTTGTATTTCAGAAAGTATCTAATATATTATGTATTCCTATATATCATTCCCAAATTTACAAAATGTCTTGTTATTTGACATTGTGTGTATGTATGTATGTGTGTGCGTGTGTGTGTGTGTGTGCGTGCGTGTGCGTGTTTGTGTGTGTACGTCGGTATAAAAGTGTTTATAATTAAATATAGACAACGACTGTTTGATAACCTCCAACAAAAGTGGTGTAGTTCTGTTTTCAATCTATCCAATACGTTTTATTATAAACATTACAAGTCATTTCACATCTAGAAAGTTATCTCACTCAAATCTATATTGTCTGTATAAAGAATTACGTTATACTGAAAATGACTTCCATATTGTGTTGATATGTAAGTATTATGATGTATTAATAGAACTCCATATTTCTAAATTTACGAAAAATCATTAATTGCTTTTATATATATTATGAATCAGAAAATCTGGATGTATCATTTACTGTATGTATTTATCTAGTATTGCGGGGAGGGGGAAGAGAGTTATTGCCTATTATATGTCTTTTTTAATGCACTATATCATGTTATTTATTACAACAGTACAAACCCTCACGGGATCGTGTTTAGCACCAGTACTCTGTGGACGTCAACATTATTTCGCTGAATGTGTTGGAGGAGCTTGTCGGTGTATTTATAAAAAATACAGAAATAGTGATGGAAACTGTCATGAAGGTATGTCACATTCTTAAAGCTGCAGTCCCTGGACTATTTTTATTATTTAAGCATTTAGAATGGATGATCCAGTTCTGTTTAGTACATAAAAGGTCCACCCCATCGCTATAGTTTGGCATTGCTTGTTTGTCTACATTATCTAGGTCAACTACAAACGCAATGGCCAGCTTTGTTTTTCTTCATTTAGCGGGACGCCAGTAGAACTGGGACTTTGCGTGATGTACGCAGGCGCTGAGCTTCTCACGTGATTTTGAACAAATTTAATTGTCTTGATTGAGGAGTCGTCTCATATCTCCAAAACATATTTATATCCATAGAGGTATGGTACATCTTTCCTGGAGTCGGTGGTGGATTTGCCTTGAAATTTTAACAGTGGCCATCGGTTGGCATACGCGTTACATGTAAGGGGGTGCCAATAATTATGTAACGCTCTAAGAGGAGAGGAAGAGGTCGGTGTATTCGATTTACGTATCATTTATCAAGACTATATATTATTTCTATTCATTACTTAGACCTAAAAAAAAGGGGGGGGGGGTAATTGCGCGGTCGGTCTAGGATCGATCCTCATCGGCGGGCTCGTTCCAGCCAGTGTGCCATGACTGGTATATAAAAGGCCATGGTATGTGATATCCTGTCTGTGGGATTGTGCATATAAACGATCCCTTGCTAAAACAAAATGTAGTGGGATTTTAGCGGGGTTGGGGGTTACAGACTATGCTGAGCGAAGTTTATATGGCGTCATGCTCCCCCAGAAAATATATTTTAATTTCGTTTAGCTTGGGCAGGTAAGTGTTTCGACCCTCAATATCCTTCCCCTTCACATATACCCGTTTCCTCTCTAAGATCTTATGTCAAAATTACCAAATGTTTGACAACCAATAGCTGATGATTAATATATCAATATGCTCTAACATTTATGTCGTTAAACAAAACAAACTAACTTTACCCTTTCCATACGAAATAATATTTATTTGAATTTGTTGATTATAACACTCGTAAAATTAAGAAGTGAAAACGTCCAATGTCTGCTGTAGTATACTACTCAAAAGAATTTAAGGGTCAAACGATATTTTCGACATTATTTTCTGAATGTCAATTATATTAGCTAGACCATAATGTCACGCATGGTATTGTTCCATTTTGACGAAAGTGGGTCTAAGCAACTCATAAATGAATTAAAATCCACTGTCATTGACACTGTCGACTAGTTCTAATGGCGAAAACATGCTTACATTTGCACGTAAATTAGGGAGAAAGCGAAAGGTCTGCTAAGTGCCCATAACTTGCTTTTTCACAAAGCGCTTCATTTGCACGCTTTGCACGTGTATTCCATGTTCCCGATGCTGAATTTCCGTATAATTGGAGCTTGCGTTCGTGTACGGTGCACACTCCAAATTCGACAATGGTACGACGTCAACTGACTATCGAAGATCGAGGAAGGGCTATTGCTTGGCTTCAGGATTGCAATACGCAAAGAAATGTTGCTCTGAGACTTGGTGTCAGTCAGAGTGTTGTTGGCCGACTGTGGCAACGGTACCAAGCAACGAATTCTGTTCGAAATCGTCCACGTTCGGGAAGACCCCGAAGCACTACAAATAGAGAGGACCGCTACATCACCAATATGGCTCTACGTCAACGCACAACCACTGCACGCCGATTACGTGACAATCTGCGGACTGTGACTGGAACTCGAGTGTCTGATCAAACCATACGCAATCATCTGAGAGCCAATAATCTACGCTGCCGTCGCCAGGCTGTTCGACCACAACTCCTACCACGTCACAGAACGGCCAGACGTCACTGGTGCACGCTTCATCTGCGGTGGCAACGTGTTCAGTGGGGTCGAGTGATGTTCACTGATAGTCCAGGTTTAGTCTCCAATTCAACGACGGTCGGGTTCGTGTCTACAGACGTCCTGGAGAGCGCTTCGCTGACGTTAACGTTAGACAACGTCACCGGTTCGGTGGTAGCAGCGTCATGGTGTGGGGCGGCATCTCTATCCACCACAGGACCCCCCTCTATGTGGTGGATGGCAATCTGAATGGAATCCGCCATCTGAATGAGATTATCCGGCCGTTGGTTCTCCCAGGCCTTCAGCAGATTGGCGGCGGGGCAGTTCTGCAGGATAACAATGCCAGACCCCACCGCACCAGGGTGGTAACGGACTTTCTCAGACAACAAGGTATCGCCAGGATGGATTGGCCAGCATATTCGCCTGACTTGGCCCCAATAGAGGACGCCTGGAACGAATTAGGCAGGAGAGTTCGGGATAACCATGCCCCTCCGGCCAACCTTCATGATCTGGGTCAACTTCTTATGGCAGAGTGGCAGGCCATTCCCCAAGAGTTCTTCAGACGTCTGATCAACAGCATGAGGCAACGATGTGTCGAGTGTATTCGCGCCAGGGGTGGATTCACACACTATTAAACGAATGTTCTAATGTGTAAAATCCATGTTTGACAACCTTCAACTTTGACAGCATGTCATGTGACTTTCTTGTATACAGTAACGTTTATTTGTGTTTTTTTGTAAATATGGAACAATAAATAAAAAAATTGGTGTAGTTTACATCATCAATCTAATACACTCTGAAACTTACTTGGTTATACATTTTTGACCCTTAAATTCTTTTGAGTAGTATATATATATATATATATATATATATATATATATATATACATGCTCAATGTGTTATACAAACTAAACTTTGAAAGTTCTACTAACACTTTATAAAATATTATTTCTGAAATAGGAAGGTACGATTGTCGATAATACGTTGGCAAGATCAAACCGGTTTTAACGAAAGACTCTAGCACCGTATCCTCAACCGAACGTTCTTCGTACAGCGCAAGATTTCTCATTTCTTTTTCTTTTTTCTTTTTTTTTTTTAAATTTTTTATCGTCCCCAGAATATAAAATGGCAGTGTCAGGGTTGGGGTGCCCTGAATTCACTGTCTCACAATATTTTTTAAATTTCATATGGTATACACAGTTTTATATGCTTACATATAAATGGCAAAATATATACACACGAATAGATATAATCCACACACATTCATTTTTTGAGATGACCTCTATAATTTCAAATCCGCAAACGCACGTGTTAACTGAAACTGACAACAGACTGTCGTTTGTGCTTTGCCGAGCAATGGCGGCACAGGCGACGAATCGAGCGTATACATTTGACGATCTCCGTTGATAGCGAACACACACAAGTTTTTTAAAAGTGCATTTGAGCTTGTATTTCATATTTGTACATGATATTATAATATGGTAACCAGAGACTGTAACTTTAATACTGTGTTCTGTGTACAATATATACACACATATAACAGTTCGTGTTGGTAGCAGATCGTGTGGCTGCAAACGACCTTGAAACAAGATAGGGATGACCTGTGCATTTTTTTTTTTTATCAATAATGGGTGATACCCCCACGATTCGTAAAACATTCGTTTATGCGACGTGGCATGCTACGTATCAATCTACCAACGACGATTTGAGGAAGTCTACCCCACTTCTCTTACAGCGCCTGGCCAAGTTCACCTAAGTAGCTGGTGACCGTTGATGTCACCGTACACGTCTCCCGATCATGTCCCAGACGTGCTCTATGGGGGAAAGGTCAGGGCTCATTGCTGTCCATGACATTCTGGTAACGTTTTGCTTCTGAAGGTAGTCATTTACGATATATGCACGGTGAGCCCAAGCATTGCTATCTTCAAACACAAACCGTCGACCAGCACGGCGAACAAACAGAGTAAGACTCGGTGCCAGTATGTTATCCCGGAAGTACTGACCAGTGAACAATATGGAGTGGTCTTCTGTTGGTCATATTGGTGCCACCCCATTTACTTGGCGTTCATTTCGACGTCGCCAAATGCAACAAGACCTATCCAAGAAAGATTACACGAGACCACCGACGATCCACCCGCCCACCCAGTTTCTATGCTGTGTACACCATTGGCGCTTTTTTATCATGTGGTCGCTGAGCATGCAGATGAGATGCATGTAGATGATTTCTAATCACGTCGCAATACATCAATCATAAATGTCATAATTAACATTGGCGTTTTTTGTAATTTTTCTAAAAAAAATTGTCATTCTGTATGGATACTCCTAGATCAAATATACTCTTCTTTGTTGAACTGGGTCGCAGAAACAATCCCCACTATAACCTTACCTATAACCACACGGCAGAACAAGGGTTGTGGCAATAAATTTAACATTTATTGTTGTTTTAAATTTGTCTCTTACACACCCGTTGGTGAGAACATCATTCGTTATTTTAGATAACATAATCATGGGCAATTCCACGACGAAGCGGACAAAGATTCAGAATTTAAATATTAATTATTTTAATGAATGAATGTGTTTCTTGATCAGCAATATGCTGAAGTTGATGGATAAAAAAAAGATTGTCATTGAGTTTGTTGCCAAAAAGATATCGCATGCTGAATAAACGCCTATTATTTTGACAAATAAATACAATAAAAGCATATTTGTTAAGGCTGTAATACATAAATTATGCTTTATACAATCAAATACAGGTTGCATATATGTAATAGCATATCTAATACCTACATGATACACCCACTGCAGTTACCTAATATGATATGTTATGTTTGTAATTCTTGGTCAAATAGACCACCTAACACAATGTAACGCGAGTAACTGAAATAGCTATTTTTTTTCCTCTCTATCATTTATTTCTTGTTTCTAACAAACGACATTTGATATTTCCCTACGTTAATATATACTACAAGTAGTGAAACCACACATTGTTCACAATAGTGACATGAAACATGACACGGGTACATCAAAAAGTGTAACGCGAGTAACCGAAAAATATGTAACGCGAGTCACCAACATTTTATTTTAATAGAACAATACCCGTGTATGAATAATTATGCCAACATACTTCTCACTAATACCAAGTTAGTTTTTGCTGCCAGTTACTGACTAATAAGCCTAAATATATAGGTGCAATTCCAGGGTTACTCGCGTTACATTTTTACAATACTAATTCTTTTGATTTGCTCAGGATTAATAATTATACGTTCAACACTTATTGTCTTTATTACTATTTATTAGTTAAATAATCTATGTATATTATAAAAAAATAGAAAAAGGAAATATTATGATTAGTTTTCATACTGTGAATGTGTAAACATCGGTTACTCGCGTTACAAAAAATGAACACACTTAAAATCCAGTCCCCTCATACTGTAATAGCTATGATAAAAGTGGATATATAGGTATTGGTGTATAGCTATGGTGTTTAGGTATCTTTATATGATAAGAGTTTTGAAATTGTACAATTAATACATTTTTGTTATCAAAATAGTCGGTTATTCGCATTGCAATTTGTCCGGTATTTGGTAATGGCTAAAAAAATAGATTTTAAAGAAACATAACAGTTTTTGTCTCTTTATGCCACAAATTACAGACAATATGAATTATTAAATATTCCGTAACCCCACAATATGTATATCTAAATAATTGATAAGGCAAAAAACAAGATTAGTGGATAAAAACTGGCTGTAGCGTTTATTAACCTTTAACAATCAAAACGAATCGATATAACAGACCTGCAGTAACCGGACGCCGACTAATGCGCCTACTCCAGCCGGAGTTCACACTGGCAACACAGCCGTGCCCTTCCTAGGGTGTCCAAAGGAAAGGGCCCACCTGGTGCACCCCGCATGAGTATGAAAACCACACAAGGCTTGTCCGTCCACGAGGGTCCCCAGCGTGAACGTATTCATACCCATTCCGTACGAGTGTACCCCAACGCACGGTGGTGTGCACCTACCCAAATACTTTTAGGTTACCATTCTCGAACGAGGGTCCCCAACGTTGAGAATCCGCCCGGTCACCACCAGTCCGCCACAGGACTCGTTTATACGAGGACACCACACACCCATTAACAACGTACTAGTGCATACTATAGATACCTTTATAGACAAGTTACAGCACACATTTCAAAGACCATAAAACACTTTCATGTGCCCTTTAAAGGATGCTTGCAAACCCTCTTGGAATGTGTTTAAAAATATGTCATTTCCCACGTCGGACAGGTGCACCCCATCGTCCCTGAATAAGCCTTTATCCCCACTCACAATCTCGTGCTTAATTCCAAATCCCTCATTTCAACACACCCATTTTAAACCATAACGATTAGCCCGTTTTCTTTTCTTCTCAATCCCAGACCATGATTCAGCCCCTCACCATATGCGCCTTGGAAGAAGTGTTGACCAAATTATTTTGGTGTTTGGCAAATATTCCCGTAACTCCCCTAAACCACGAAAAATCATTTTTCCCATATCTCTACTTGAGTTATCAACAATATCATTTGAACCCAAATGTACTATAGTAATGTCAGGTACCGAGTATCGTTTAAACTTCTGGACCACCGTTGGTACTAGTGCTCTCCACTTGAGACCCCGTTGACCAAACCAGGAAATCTTAACAGTTCTGTAAACCAAGGTTGCGACCCAGTGGACGGATGACTGCTCTTCTGTGAGCCCAGTAGATAATTGACGAACCTACCACCCAGATATCTGAAAAAACTCAGTGTGCATCAATATGAATACCATTTCAAAACAGCCATGGAATTCTAATGTATTTAAGATAGGCACTAGAGGTCCATCTCCCCCAGCGTTGAATATCGTCTGGGTTGACCCCTTGCATTGCTGCTGCCGTTGCCGCGCCAATCCTGAAAGAATGGGCCCGAAAGTTTTTCTGGTCTATATGTAAAAAAACCAACGCCTTATTTAAAACCTTTGCAAACTGACAGCGTGTTACCACATGACCATTGAAATGGACAAATAAATTTTCGCCACGCCGAAAGCGAATTTGCAAATATGCTTGCATAGCTTGAACTGGGCACTGCGGATTATGTAAGCTTGAAAGCCTAAGTGTAGTGCCTGACCCAGCTTGATCAGTTTTTGATTTTCTGATCGTAATATCCATAAACTGTGTGTCCATACGTATGTCGGACACCCTAAGAGGTCGATCATTATCGGCTGTTGTTGTAAACACCAATTCCCCAACCCGCAAGAAAGCAAAGAATGCTACTGAAAATGCAGCTTGAAACAGTACTGCCTCATAACGAGAAGAACACACCGCCTGCAATGCTCTAGGAAGTTGTCCTAATATACTCACTGTAATTGGGGCTCTAGTATCTACCCGTCTATCAGATTTCCGTAACCCTTGCACCATTTTGTGTATGAGGAAGTGACTAGTGGGGCCAACCATGTCATACATTTTATGTTCACAGCTAATGGCTGAAATGTGTACGAGACCTGTTCATCAAGGACATGTGCGTAATATATTGCATTAACTGGCTTACAGGCTTACAGAAGCTGGCCAGTTGTTTTGCATGTTACCATTAATTCTAAACTTGGCGAAGTCGCGTAAAGCTGAGCTATATGCCTTCCTAGTATTATCTGATATATAACAATCTAATAAGCGGGATGCTTCAGCCCATAAATGTCCCATACAGTTTGGGGTACTAGAGTTGGTAGCTTCTTTGCCTGTGGTGCCAACCGTCTGAATTTCTTGAACTGAAAGCGAGACAAAGCATCAACAATTGTATTCCGACATCCCTCAGTGTATTGTCCCCTGATAAACAAATTGGATCTTAGACATTCTAAGACCAAGCTGCGAACCAGTGTCATGACCTCAGGTGACCGCGATGTATTTGTATTCAAAATATTGACCACTGCCTGATTATCAGAATTAAACAAAAGTCTCTTGTTTGCCAAAGTGTTTCCCCACAACTTAATTGCTACTAAAATGGGAAATAACTCTAACAGAGTAATGTTCTTTGTTAGGCCATTTGTCCTCCATGAACAAGGCCATCGGCCGAAAGCCCCGTTTCTATCAAAATATATACCAAACCCATGCGCCCCGGAACTATCAGTAAACAGTTGTAGATGTTCATTATCTACCCACCACTGATCAACAAAAAGAGAAATCCCATTATAATCGCGGAGGAACATTGACCAAACATGTAAGTCACCCTTGATCTGTGCATTTAACCTTATTTTATGATTGGGTCTATGGACCTTGCACGTTGTGTCAATGAGTCTGCGACTGAATGCCCGCACCATTGGTATTGCCCTGTTAATAAAATTTAAGGACCCAATCAGGGACTGCATTTGTTTTAACGTCACTTTCTTTTGGGTTTTGAAAAAAATTAGCATTTCATTGACTTGCTCAATTTTTTCCCTTGGCACCCGTGCTTGCATTTTTTGTGTGTCTATTTCCAACCCTAAAAAGGTTAACGTATTACAAGGCCAAACAGTTTTTTCCTCCGCTATGGGGACCCCTAACTCTGAACAAACCTGGAGCAATGTATTGAGAGCATGTCTGCAATTTTCTGAATTTGTTCCTACAAAAAGAAAATCATCAATATAGTGGACCAACTGTGCTCCTGGAAGTCTCTTCTCTACTACCCACTGAATGAAAGTGGAAAGCTTTTCAAAAATTGCACAACTCACCTTGCATCCCATAGGCAAGCATTTATCAAAGTAGAATTTATTCCGAAATTTAAAACCTAGTAAATCAAAATCGTCCGGTTGTACAGGACATAATCGGAATGCACTTTTGATATCCGATTTTGCCAAAAAAGAACCTTTACCTTGTCTTTGGATCATTTTAATAGCTTCGTCAAAATTAGAATATTTAACAGATGCTTCTGAAATCATTAATGTGGTCATTGACTGAACTGCCTACTGGGTGCGATAAATGATGTATAAGCCGGTAGTCTCCAGGTACCTTCTTTGGTACCAAACCAATGGGACTAATTCTCAAGTTTTGAAATGGTGGTGACAGGAATGGGCCTGCTACCCTGCCTAATGCTACCTCTTTGTCTATTTTTTCTTTAGCTATACGGACCTCAGATTACTCGATTCCATTTTTACATGATCACCAAAATAATGCAATGGAAATCCATTGCGAAAACCGATCGCCAATTCTTCAGCCACCACCCTATTGGGATAATCAACTAACAAATCGCTTAACACATTCACGTTAATTGGTGTTTTTCCTAACTGTAATAATGTGTTATTCATGTTAAAATTCTCACATAAACCTAGGTTTTTCACTTTTGCTTGTGGGGCGAAAACAAACCTGTGATGGGTGTGCACCCTGACATTGTGCGCAAATATGCTTAAACCTGCATTTTTCACCATACTTGCATGTTTTTGTGTTGTAGTCCCAACACAAACCTTTCAATTGTACCTTGTTAGATTGATTATCTTCAACAACCGTGTGTGTGTTGTGAGCAACACTGCTGTAGCTAACGATGTGCAGAACCCACAACTGGACATATATTTCGGCCCAATCATTACTTGGATACAGTGACTGCCTCATGCGATATTGTTCATCATAAACCAGCCATCCCATGTGTTTGAATCGCAGGGCTGCTGAATGTACTGTGTGCATATAAGATATCAGTTCCTGATGTCTATGCGGGAAAGCTTCCAAATATATGCTCATAAATACCGTGAACGCACTCGTCCACTCCACTATGCTAGTGATCTTTTTATTCTGCGGTTCCGATTTGTTAACTTGCAGCACGCCAAGCTCATTAACTGTAAACATTATTGGACCCAGCTCATGCGAATTATCAGTTTGATTTTTAAGTAGTATTGCCAAATTAACTTACTCTCCGCGCCAGATTTTTTCCTTGATTGACATTGGTGTAAAGGAACCAATTGTGTCAAGAGTTGACCACTGACGCGAATTACTAGTACTAAGCCGAGTACTATGTGCGTTGCGGTTGCTACTGCTAGCAATATTTTGCGAATCATTTAACACAGAATCATTTACAATATCTAAAACAGTATTAGTATCATCAAAGAGGCAATTCGCGTTTGGCGAACGCTGGCTACCTATTAATGCTGTTGAATTTATCTCAGTGATACCAGCTTGTTGTTCCTTACCAGTAGGGCTAGGCCCACTTGTGCCAGTCACATTCCGGTCGCCATGGTCCCATCTGCGCTCTGCTCTTCGACTTTCAAGTTCAACCCCCTCATTCGTTTGTGCGACTCGTGGCAGTGCCGTCCCTGACTTTCCCCGTTTCCTCGTTACGACCGGCTCTTTCCGAACAGTGACTACCCTCGACGGCTTCTTTTTAGCTTTCGGCATTCTATCCTCTTTATTTCTTACTATTTAACTGTAATATATTAATAATGTGCGTTCTCTGCATTCTCAACTTTTCCTAACGGTTCGGCGCGAAAAAGCAATTGTTCCTATAGGGGTATAACCATTGTCGATTAAAACAAAGGGAAGTAATTAACATTGTGGCTTACGCGACAAAGCGCTTATGGCTCAGTAGCTCAGGCATTTCGCCAAAACGTATTTAAATGTCAAACTTTTATTGAAAGAAACATCAGAAAGCCACACAAATCAACTGAGTAAATATTACCAACAAATTAAACTTAAAATAAGTTTTGAAATGTTTTGAAAATTGAAATTTGAATTAAAACAAAAGTCTAAAAAGAAGTAGAAGTGATTGACATCGGCTTGCAGGAGAATGACTGTCTGGTATCAGTGATGGAACCAGCAGGATGTTATTGGAAATGGCCAAACAAGAGCGACAGCATTTTCTACATGAGGAATAAAATGATTACGGCTCTAGACAAACCTGATATTGCGAACAGTCATGGACATTTCAGATTTTCTACTTCTTTTCAAAGTGTTGTTTTAATTCAAAATTCAATTTCCTAAAAATTTACGTTAATTCCCGAAAATGGTTAATTTATTCATTGTTTAACTTGTTGTAAGTTTAATTTCTTGGTAATATTTACCCAGTTAATTTGTGTGGTTTTCTAATGTTTCTTTCAATAAAAGTTTGACATCTAAAGACTTTTATTTTTCTTTAATATCTTTTTTTTTTAGCCATTACCAAATAGCGGACAAATTGTAACGCGAGTAACCGACTATGTTGATAACCAAAAAATGTATTTATTGTACACCATAGCTACTCACAAATATATCCACTTTTATCATAACTGTTACAGTATGAGGAGACTTTGGATTTTAAGTGTGTTCATTTTTTGTCATGTCCTTTTTTTGTAACGCGAGTGACCGATGTTTACACATTCACAATATGAAAACTAATCATAATATTTCCTCTTTTTTTCTTTTTTTTATAATATACATTGATTATTTAACTAACAAAATGTAATAAAGAAAATAAGTGTTGAATGTACAATTATTAATCCTGAGCAAATCAAAAGAATTAGTATGGTAAAAATGTCACGCAAGTAACCGTGGAATTGCCCATATATTTGTTTACGCATGTACATGTGTTAACAATTTCAAGATACTGGCTGCTCCTAGGTGATGACCAGGTCACAAATGCCATACATCAAATGCAAAAAACACCACGATCGAAATCGATTACAATGTGACCTATAGTTAATTTGACAATCATTTGTCTGTGACGCATAAGTTAGCTATAAATGCAAAGGTAGTAAGTAACTTTTAGTCGATTTAAGAAATGGCATGTCTGTTACATACCATTTATCTTACAACTCGTTGTTTAAAAATGTAATGTAAACTAATGTATTATTATCTATTTATAAACTAGAGCCCTATGCTTTCAGGTTCATGCCTCGACTCCAAGGAACTTCACTAGCTAAGTGTAGATATGGATTTGCTCCACTGAAAGTTAAAACCGGTGATATAATATATATATATATATATATATATATATATATATATATATATATATATATATATATATATATATGAGAAGGAGAGAGAGAGAGAGAGAGAGAGAGAGAGAGAGAGAGAGAGAGAGAGAGAGAGAGAGAGAGAGAGAGAGAGAGAGAGAGAGAGAGAGAGAGAGAGAGAGACAGACATATGTTGCCCTTATATATGCTACTCTACCGAATAGCAGCATGGGATCGTTTATGAAAACATACAGGAGGATAGGACACACGATCCTACTACCTCTCGAATCGCAGGCAGACACTCTTGCGCTGAGCTGCGTCCAGTTCCCCACCATTATAACATCACTATTTGTACAACACTGTATACAGTCAGTAAAATCTGTAAATAAGTGCCACCCAAAGAACCTATAGATGTTACTTTTATAAGCAGGTTATATACAGATTAAAATACATGCATTGTTTCACATAACGTGCCGTGTGATGTGCCCGTTATAAATGAAGGTGGCCATTTGAGAGATTGCACCGTATATATGGCGTTGGGATGCTTGTGATTTTATTCAGCAATGTATTTTTAGTGTAATATCGATTTAATACCACAGATTCAAACCACGAAGTTGGTGCTATGCTAATAGTCGAACCTTTTATGTAAAGTAATAGTGGGGATTGATCCTGCGATCCTGTTCAACAAAGAAGCTTATATTTGATCTATGAGTATCCATCCAGAAGGACAAAAAACAGGAAAAGGAAAATGACAAACAGGCCAATGTTAATTATGACATTTGTGGTTGATGTATTGCGATATTTGTCATTCTTACATTTGCGATAATTGGCGTTGCAACATTTTTGGCTGAAACCTTTTTGACATTTGTCAATTATTAAGACATAATTTTGTGGGAGTGAACTTGTGACATTTGTAGTCAATATTACATTTTTCGATTATGCGACATTTGTGGGCACTACACACGTATATATATATATATATATATATATATATACATATACAGTAAAGTACTTTTAGAACGAACACGCTTATAACAATGAATGAATGAATGAATGAATGTTTAACGACACCCCAGCACGAAAAATACATCGGCTATTGGGTGTCAAACTATGGTAATGCAAATAAATAAAGTGATGATCAATATCAATATAAAAATTCAAGACTTAAAACAAAAACAGTGTAAAGAACTGTGCAGAAACACAAATATCACAGAATTTTACGGATACTGAATTTTACTCAAAACTTCAATTTTGTGCTGTATTGGCCATTCTCAAAGAGAATGTTACACCCCTGCACCACGGTGAGGTTACAGCACACGCAGGGGCTTATAACAAACTACCGGTTAGAACGAACGATTGTAAAGTCCTGATTTTTTCCCCTATATAGTATTAATAAATTATAATGTATATAACGAACTATGTATAGCGAATTAACTGTTAAAACGAGCCCATTTTTGGGTCAAAATTGTGAATTTCAGTGTAAATTAGTGCATATACAGCGAACCAATCATAATTGTTTTGTATCTTATTTGCATCTTATCAATCAGTAGCATCAACGGCAATGCATCAGAAATGACTGCACTAATAAGATCAGTCAGATAATGTCCGCGTGTATTTATGTAGTCGATTGGCATCAATTAAGAGAGTAATGTATTGAACAATTAACGGTATGTTCTCACTTCACTGCTATTGTTCGCTTGTTTAAGTCCCCATTGTTTCCTTGACATTTTGCCGGTATCCAACAAGAAGATTGACACCTGCAACTCACTTGCATCTTATCAATCAGTAGCAATAGCGACAATGGATCCAAAACATTCCCAGTCTGGAGCTCCACGCGGTAAGACGTGTTTGTTTCGCTTGTGCACACTGCACGTGCTTTCGTGTGCTCGACTTGGGGGTCCTTCATTTCGTTGTTTTTGTCAGTGAAATGAAGTTTTCTACTGGGATATATGCGGCCACTGGAACTGATTGAACGCTGGAACGCTTCTCGTTTCGACAGCCTGCACCACCAGGTTGGATTCTTTTTTAGCGAGATTCCTTGCCTCCACGTCATTTCTCCGTCTGACTGTCGACTTGTTTTTTTTCGTGACTCGTATGACGGCCATTCTGCAGAACGCCACGGTTGTTCGCGTTTAGTCTCTACATGTCCGAGCCTGTCCTAGCAGCACTGGAAGATTGACCGCCCCACTCTAAGAAGAAATAGGAAGCGGGGTCGGCCCCTACTACTCTTTTTCTAGACTTTACCTTGCTTTATAGTGATACCATCTCGTATCCTCCGGAGTCGGGCCCGTCCGCACCACTATACCAACCCATGACGACTGGACTATACCCTAGTCTGATACTCTCTCTCTCGTTCAGACGGATCCGGCTTCTCAAGATCTGTATTTCAGCACAGAACACCTTCAACGTCTATCGACTGTCAATCTAGGGGTTTTCTTGACGGGATGCAACCCATCTCGTCCCTTTAAGCTGTGCACCCAAACGGCCTTAACGAGGCCACTCGCGTGGACATATCGATCGGACTTTAAACTTTTAGATCTGCGTTCAAAACTTTATGTCGAAATTACTGTCTTTTTTTTAAAATATTATTAAATAGTCCGATCCTCTCTTCTTTCTCTTATTTAATTTTGGACTGTCCTTCTAAAATGCTCCAAATTATATAAATATTCGGCCGAGCAGTCAATTCTTTTTTATTTTTGGCTTGTAACCTTTTTTTTTTTTTTTTTATTTAATCTATTAACTTCTTTACTAATTGCTATTTTCAAAATTCTGCCCATTATCCGCTTGTTGTTACGTAGAAGATTGGTATCAATTAAGGGATTAATGTATGGAGCAATTAACCATCTGTTCTCACTTCACTGCTATTGTGTGCTTGTTTAGGTGCCAGTTTCCAACAATAAGACTGACACGTGAAACTCACTATACAGTCATTGTAATTAGCGTTAAATGTTTTGAAGGTAGGTAACACAAATATTAAGAAATGTTGAACAGTATTCGGTAGATGCGCAATCATGACGGGCACTCAATTCAATTCTTTATTTAACTTAGTCTGCTCATCAGTTGCACAAATAAAATACAACATATATGTACATATCAAGTGGAAGGTGTAACAACATTATTCCTATAGCGGAGAATGTAAAAAATACAAAAAATATATTCACAAAATACATTAAAGGACTCGCCCCTATGTGCCATTTATAATTGCATCACGTTATTTAAATACTTTACATAAATATTTCCCCAAATTACATAATTCTTTAGTATTATTGCTGTTTAGAGAGGTGTAGTAATTTTACCATATTTGGGTGAACACTATAATATTTTTTTAGGGGCAGCATAAAATAAAATGAAACCCATTTGACACAACATACATATTCTTTTAGACCTATCGGTGTTGTAATAGCGTCCAACCTCAATTGCTAAACTATGTGAAGATAGCCTAAGCTTTGTTATATATTTTTTTTTATAAAACTGGGAATGGCTTCATCGGATATTTCTGTAAATATATATCTTCTACTAGGTATTTATAGAGATATGAACATTTAGTAGATGTCTGTAGTATACTTGTAAGATCTTGTTTACCTTGATCAAAAATTCTCTGCCTTATCATCAATAAATAAAAATCCATATTTGTTATTGAATCCTGGTATAACCATACCTCATACAACCCTAAAGAAGATAACAATTGTTTAATATTAGTTGCCCAGTTATTTTGTTTTTCACACATGGACCTTACTTCATTGTAAGCATTATACAATATATATTTTTTTGTATTCAATAATTTGAACCAGTATTTTACCATACGGAATTTACGTACCAATGAAAGCGGGTATCGAAAATATAGTTCGAAATATATCATAATATTAGTTATTGATCTTTTAACTTTCAAAATATCCTTGCAATACTCAAGATGTAATTTTTTCTACAGAGTCCGCTTTATTAAAACCCCATATTTCACAACAATAATGCAAAATGCTAGCAACATATGTATGAAATAAAGAAAGAGATGTGCTTAACATGACACGATAACACTGGTTTTCCAAAGTAAAGTTGATGTAGCTATGCCTGTTTCATTCGATTGCCGACATGACTATGAGACCAACGCTCACTAAGCAGACAAAAATAAGCAACTTTGTTTCAAAACGTGACTGACTTAACACTCATTTGATTCAACATGTTTACAACGAAGTACTGCTATAACGAACCGATGGTTCTGGTCCCTTGCAGTGAACTTTTAGACATTTTTTTAAATTATTTTTTTTTCCTTCTATATTATTAAATTGTCGGATCCACTCTTCTTTCATTCATTTATTTTTTGAATTGTCCATCCGAAATGTTCTAAGTTATATAAACTTTTATTTTTATTTCGGCAATGCAGTCAATTATTTTTTTGTTTTTTCGTTTTGGGCTTGTTAACATTTTGTAATAAATGTTTCATTAATGGCTGTTTTAAATTATGCCTATTTTCAACCCCTCCCCCACGCTTTTCGGACCTAGTTACTGACAAAGACAGATATTGTATTGTGCCCAGAAGTGACGTGCCTGAACCTTACTTGGATGTAAGCACGTAAAGATGGTATCCAGTACTCTGATCATATTCCGTCACCCGTAATACAACATGTGTGTCATCATGTCTTTTTTGAAAAGGTATTGGCACGTTAATACATATATAGATTATTAAACGAGTTCCCATGCGAGACCATTTATATTGTAACAAGTACACTTGTAAGTGATGTACGATAGAAAACACACGAGTTGTAATATAAACGGTATCTTCTGAGTATAAATATGGTATTTTATTCATTAACTGCATATCAGTGAACACAAATCTCACATAACTACTTCCAACATAACTAAACAAAATATAGAATGCAAGACATAAAACCGGGCAAGATGACATACTACCAAAATAACGTCATTTAGCAAATGACGTTATATGATGGTGACTCGATTTAGCTATTTATAGTCTACTAGATAAAGTACTTGACAAACTTGAAAGTTTGATTACCGTATTTTTACAATTTGCAATACTCTTTCATATAAAAGCAGGATACACGTTATCTGACCCCAACTGTGACTGACATCTTGGTTATCAAAAAACACATTTTCAGTATCTTGGTTCCAGGACACATAAATACTTGATTCGAGTTGCTAATCTCATGTTTTTACACCAACAGAATTCCACAGAACTGACTAAAATACCCTACCATTACTAAATATATGGAACATCTCATATCAGCTTCTTGCCTGTTCAAAAGATCGGGCATAGTAATGAGAACCATATATATTTTGTTTGCTAATTTGTTCTGGCGGCAAAAATATCCCAACAAAACAACAACAAAAAACATGAGTGGGTTGTTGAAGTATACTTTTTGTTGATTTGTCTGTCAATCTTTAGGACTTTCTAGACATATAAATTGTAAAATTGTAAGCATAAGCAAAGCATTGTGCCAGAACATACACATCACTCCTCTCTCCACCCCCGAAAAAAGAAAAAAAGAAGAAGAAAAAACAAAAAACGAGATAACAAAATTATAATTATTTTGTGTATAAAATGTCTAATGATCAATGAAAGCGTTTATGGTTTAATAATGTTGTTATCTCTGTGGTAGGGTCTCCACGAATACTCGGGTACTCGGGAACAGGCCGAGTCTAGCAAGACTCGAGTCCATTCACAGGACTCGGGTACCTATGTAAGGAAGAGCAGTCTCATTTAATTGTATTTATTTACGTCATTTTACCATATGCTTGCTGCCGGTACCATTACATTGAGATATGGAGAGAAACCAAAAGTCAAATGTGTGGAATGCAATACGATGACATGATTTGGTATGTTCAGCGCTGGCATTAACACACATAATTGTATTTTACTTTATTCCTTAGTTTCATTATCATATAGTGTAAGTGTCTGGTCCGGGTCGAGTTTGAACCTAGAGTACTCGAGTCCAATAGTTTTGAACTCGTGGAGGCCCTACTCTGTGGTCTTATTTTGATAGAGAGATATCGAGAGAGAGAAAAAGAGAGATATAGGGAGGAGAAGGGAGAGAAAAACTTGTCAGTGTATATATGGTTTATATTAGTGTATTAGGTCACGATACTAGTATCAGACAAGCGTCCTTCTAACTTGATTGGAACTGTGTTATAAAACAGGACTTCTAATTACTCACTGACAATGGCCCCTACTTGTCCTATTAGTAATTATTTGCAGGAGTCTGTGAAAACAGGGAACACTGAATTAAGTGTTATAATTTATGAGTTCTGTTCACCTGATAGATATTGAAAAACATGAGTTTTTGCCAAGCAGTTTGTGCGTTCTGTCGGTGAAGCAGACTTCAATCTGTGTTGACATACTTGGACAATGTTGTTGTAGACGTTTTTTAAAAGACCATACAAACTATGCATGTTAAAGATATGATGCAGCTGCAAAATCAGGTTCCAACACTTCGTGAGATATTTGAAACGGGTCAATTTGTTGTACTGTAAACAACCATGGCCAAGGAGCAAGACCATGAGCAAGTGAACGAATGCTTCAAATATTTTGAATTGACTGGTTTTACAGATAAGCCATCCGCTTTAAGCGAATTACAGCTGGTGAAGAAGTTGCTCATCATTGAAAAAGTCTGAAACCACATCTTGAATGACCCCCACTCCCACCTCCAAAACTACATGTACACAACACTATAACCATGGAAACGTGCTTCAACTCCTGTATCATGTTTCTTCTAAAATAACCCTCTTTCAAAGCAGTCAAAGATTTCACATCAGTTTAAAAATATAAAACACGACCATGAATTAATTGTATACTTCTTGTCAATCCAAAAATAGAGACTTGAAACACATTTGCAGACATAAAAACCAGGGATCATCGTCTGCATGTTTGGGCATGGGATAACGAAGGCAATGCACAGTCTGATCTCATTGGCTGCCTTGATAAATTGGCTACAACTTCTGATTATGTCATCCGGAAGTAGATGCAAAACGTTCCATGATTATAGCCAATATGTTGGTTCCCAATTGTATGATATTATGTCACTAGCATACCGTATTTACCCATTGTTGTCATTTGATTACTTCAGTTATAAAAGCAGCCGTTTCCTTTACGTAGATTAATATCACACAGAGCTACGCCAGTGTCGCATGCATTTTAACGCTTTCCACCGGAGCGGAGGAGATTTAAACACGCAAGACACCAGTGTTGTGTGTCCATATGGGTGTACCATATGACCTGACCTGGCACAAAGTGATAACGAAGAAGCCTACAAAATGTTATTGTTGCATGCTCTCCATTGTGCACATAATTACCACGAGATACGGGAGTACTGATCAAATCGACTGACACTATATTGTGGTCCTTGCAATTGCCAATTTCCATACTGTATCTCTTGATAAACCATGACTTGTCCATTACCTCAACAAAATCTATAGGATCAAGCCACGATTTGTTCATGATGTCAGTGGGTGTGTCCAATCACGATTAACTAGCCTAAGCAACAGCTACCAAACTCGTTTGATTGAGAGTAGACCAAGGACTCCAATGATCAGTTTATACCTTTCTAGACAGCTCTTCTAGAGGCAGTCATATTTGTATAGGAAACTGATCAGATGTGGCGCAAGAAGGCATGAACACCCTCCTTGTACATTTTAACGGCATTCCTTCCATGCACTGAACTGTGTACTTGTGCAAGAGTGTACTACCCTACGGACTAATTAAAAATGAGATGATGTACAACTAATTTGGGTTTTCACAATGTGTTCTATCTAATGGGTCCCATATTTGATTTTCAGTTATAAAAAAAAACAAATATACGTTACTGTTATGTTTATTGAATGCCTTGGGTGTGAAAACAGAACTACAAACTTAAATAATGTATTTATGTCTCTTGGGAGCCAAAATACTGGCATTGTGGTTTTTGAAAATCAAAATGGCAGCCGCAACTGTGATTTGATTCATTCATGCCTCAGGCACAAATGCACCGGTCGCCGTTTGGTGGGATAACCATACGGCGTCCTGGCGTCCGCAACATCGGGAAAGAATCGTAGGGTTCTCCCAAAAATCTTTGCCATGGTCACATTAGATACGGTGTGTTTACATGGACCCTACGGGCTGACACATTTGTTCGGGCCATCAAACCTTAAGGACATCGTAAGGGCATCGTAAGTTGACCTTACGTTCACCGTAAGGTCCCCGTACGATGCCCGTATGTTGTCCCGACATCGTAGGAGCATCGTGTGGCCTCCCTGCGATGTATCCAGACACCGCAAGGTCACCTCAAGGCTGCTGCCAGGTCACCTCAAGGCCGCAAGGTGCCCCTACGATATGTCTGCTGTGGGTTTCTGATTTTAAGAATCGTACGGTCTTCAAAAAATTATAATTCTGCATTAAAAGTTTCCGATGACCCTACAATGCCCCAAAATCGGCCAACGATGTCCGTAGGATGTCACCGATGCCCGTAGGATGTCGTCAAAATCACACATCGTACGGGCATTTTACCCACTTATGATGCATTTGTGACTGAGGCATCATTCATTTCAACTAATTTTCCTGCTTATATCCAATTAAGGTTCAAACACGCTGTCCTGGTCACACACTTCAGCTAGCTGGGCTGTCTGTCCAAGACAGCGTGTTAGTTGGTTAATAGTTAGTGAGAGAGAAGAGGGTGTAGTTAAAACTCACTCTGGGTCGGAGCCATTACCGGGCTGCAAACCCTGTACCTACCAGCCTTATGTCCGATGGCTTAACCACGACACGACCGAGGCCGGTCTTTGATCTGAATGTGTTTCCTGCTTTTATATGAAAGATATTTAAAAACTGTACTAGTATGCAAATGTTTGTTACTTTTAAAAAATTTTTTAACATTTCAAGTATATTAAAGTACGTTTTGCATTCCTATGCTTATGAACACATCTATCATTAAGTTTTGACATTTAGCTCCATCTCTTATAATTCAGTGTTTTATGTCGTAAACAAAGTAATCTTGCCTTATAGTTGCAGCTATAGATGTTCATCTAAATGCATGTTAAATAATAATAATAATAATAATAATAATAATAATATTAATATATATATACCCATTAAATCTTACTATATAAATACAGTCCTGAATACAAAAATGAAATACACTTTACCGTATTCAACTCAAATGCCGGAACTATACCGTATTCAACGCTGCTATTTATAGCGCATGGTTACCGGGAATGCCCTTCGCGATATGTGAACAAAGTTGGTGCTTGGTTTGTTTAAAATGCTATTTTCTGAAAATTTTGAACTGAAAACAGACGAAAACGGTGACAAATATTTACAATTTAATGAGCGTGTTACCAAAACTTGAGACGGGAACACTACTAAACAACGAGCTTTTAATCCACGATAGTTAAGGTCGACGACAGTCACTTTTTGGACCCTTGTTTTGGCTTCGTACACAATTCTTATTCTTATTCAATAAATAAAACATCTCCAACCGTAATTTTGTGATATGATATATTTGACAAAAGGTACCTTTTATTTCTTTCATCTTTTAAAACTTCAAATTAATATTTTGTCCAGAATTATGAAATTAAAAAAAATATATATATACCGGCCTGTAAATAGCGTTGTCTGCTTGTTATAGGAATTTAACAGGGGTCAAGGTTAGTAGACTAGTTTTTATTTTAATGTGGCGATTTTGAATTTAAATGACGTCAGTATTTCAATGACGTCACTTTGCATCTCCTTACAATAAGGTTTCACTACATAGATGACTTCCGGGTGAGAGTTGATTGATCACGGTCCACTATAGTTCCTAATTGTGACACATGTTATGGTTCACATATTCACTTCTAGGAAATGGTGAAGAATTAAAACAATATGTATGTTTAATGGAAAGCCTTCTGGCTGTATTTTGCCCATGTTATTTTGTAATATTGTGCATCGACCTTTTGGGACATGGGTATATAGCGCAAGTGACAGCCGGAGTGAATCGGTTAATGAACCACCTGTTCGGACCGGTACTACAGCCAGACGCGGTCATATAGCAAAACACTGAGACGGAAATGTTCTCAATTTTGGAGTGAAAATAAATGCTTATATAATGTATGTTCGCAGTGGTGTATGTTGTTAGTGCCAACGAGAACCCGTTCTATGGGCAATCTTCGCTTGAAGTTGGGCAGTTTAACACGGGTTTCAATGGCAGATGACATCTGTGTAGTGAGACCTAAGTGAATAACAATAAACTGGGTACATGACGTTTCAATTGCTATTGATTTTTTTATTTTTTTTAACATTACTAATGCACCTGGATGTGTTTGAACAAAATCTTGTGATTAATTTTTTTAACTTTTACGAAATATGGATTTCTAGTGAAATTACGGGAAGATATGCTATATTTATTGTGTTCGAAGCCAAAACAAGGTGCGAAAAATGACTGTCGTCGACTTAGCAACAATGCCGTCGCATGCACCGTCTCCTCACGTAGAAAACTTGGATGAAATGTCAACAGGATTATTCAGTGGAGCGATGATTTATGGAGGCACATTTAATATAAACTTAAACTTTTCAGCAACGAATAATTCCATGAACATCAATAAAAGAAAACACACCGATGACGACACAGACACTGAGTGAACAATTCTTGACATTTTTCTTCGTTGATAAAACTGGCTTTTGTGACGTATTACGACCAAATTAAATATTATATTGTTCCTGAATTTTAGCAATTACATTGTCTTTAAAAGGCATTTCAAACAATATCATTAAAATTATAGGTAACTTTTCACTCGTTCTTTCTTATTTCTGTTTATTGTTTAAATGGAACTATATTCCTATGTGTGATAATTGGTGGTTCATCGGTCCGCGTAGTAACACAGCTGACCTAGTTGTGTAAATTTAGAAATCCCCGTCTTTAGCTAGCAGTGTTACAATTTTTGAACTATTATTTGCAAAAAAAATTCCAATTTAGGGTATGTAATAAATACAAAACTACATATATGTGGTTTTCTGATTTCTGTATTCCACGAGTGTATTTCCTGCCGGAAACCCCTCTGCCTGCGGCATTGGGGTTTCCCGCAGGAAATAAAACTCGTGGAATACAGAAATCAGAAAACCACATATATGTAGTTTTGTGTATATATATATATATATATATATATATATATATATATATATATATATATATATGCCTGTCATATCAATTTTTAAGAGTGAACCAGTTTCACAAAAATGGTATGATAGGCAAGCACCTTTTGTATTTTATTTATTCCAAACCAACTGCAAACAAGCCGCAACGCAGAAGTAAGCAGATGTCCAGACCTACTACACTTTATTTTTGTACGAATTGGGTCAGCAAATGATCTACATCACACGTAATCTTTAATGACGTAACGACGAGCAACGAGACGTCAGCAATGTACAGTTTAGGCGTGAAGCTTGTATTAGATTTAATTGGCAGTTAGTGATATGTATACATTCACAGTGATGACAGAATTGTTGATCGGACCATCAAAGATTGAGCTGAGTAAATGGGACTGACCAGATGTGACACTGACATTTTGTACATAGAGCCGTAAAAGAGAGTAGCAGTTTGACGACAGACACTTGTCGCAACATCGTTTTGTCTTTGTACACAATAGCCTATTTTATCGCAATTTCATATTTGCCATATTTCGTAATGGTTAGATACGTTAATAATCTGTGAACAAAATATTTTCCACAGCAATTTTGCACATAACGTTTACTTGTGTTCGTAAAAAGGACGCATCATGCACCCTGCTTATTTTATTATATACTCTGTCAAAAAAGAAACGCATAGGTGATAGGGAAAGAAGAAAAGTGTTTGATTTTACAAAATCTCATTATTTTTGTACAATGTTGCTGAATGACCATGTTTGTTAATGTTCCTGGAATGGGACAGCATACCCAAATGCACCCTAAAACAAATTTAACGCACGTTGTGGCACGTTGTGTGACAATTGCAGGAAATCGGTGTGAAATGGTCAGATTTTGGCGAATGCATGTGAAACTCAGGGAAAAGATTGGGGTAGTAATGGGTATTTAAAGCAGCAATGCTCGCAGTGATGCCTCATTTCCATTTCGACGTAGACGAGTTACAAGATCCCAAGACTAAGCCTGCCAAATCGAAACATTGCAATAGGCCGCCTCCAGTCAGCAGTCGCACGCCACATGAACGTCCATCAGAGCACCATTTCACGTCCCTGGGACATACTAGCAGTTTCAATCAGCTGAAGACCGGCTCAGAAGTGGAAGACCTCGCATAAAAAATGCAGCACAAGATCGCCACAACCGGGTTCTGCACTTGCGTCACTGAACTGCAATAAACACGGCTGGACGCATACCTTGTTTGAGAAGGGTGTCTTCACAAACCATTCAGAACCGACTTCGACAAGCTGGTTTACGGGCTAGGAGACCGTATGTTGGCCCCATCCTGCAACGTCAACATCAATATTTACGTGTTCGCTGGTGCACGAATGTACAGTGGTGGAACTTGGGAAACTGGCGGCGAGTATGGTTCAGCGACGAGTCACATTTCCTTCTACAGCGCCGTGATGGACGACAACGTGTTTACAGACGCCGTAATGAACGTTTTGCCAACAACTGCGTTGCTCAAGTTGACAGATTCGGTGGAAGGAGTGTCATGATGTGTGGAGCCATCTCATACACCGGCAGAAGTGAACTTGTGTTCGTACAAGGCAACCTGATAGCTGTACGCTACCGGGAAGAAATTTTTCGCCGTCACATGCTTCCCATTTTGAATCGACAGAGATAACTCTTTCAGCAGGACAATGCCAGACCGCACGCTGCACGTGTAACAATGTATTTCCTACAGAATGAGAACATTAATGTGCTGCCATGGCCATCAAGATCGCCAGATCTCAACCCGATTGAACATATATGTGACGAACTGCACAGACGTGTACGCCAGCGTGACCCAAATCCTCAGACGCTTCCGCAACTGTCACATGCACTGCAGGAATAATGGGCTAGGATTCCACGTGCCCGGATTCAGAGACTCATTCAGGATATGCCAAGGAGATGTCGCTCAGTGATTGCTGCTGCTGGTGGCCACACAAGGTACTGATTTCAGCGCCCTCGTGCGACGCTTTGTGGTGACGAAAACTGCCGTCAGTCCATAGCAAGAACATTGTCACATACTCATGTCAAATTTGACTGTGATACGATCATAAATAAGGAAATTATGCCACTTTGTATTAAAGAAATTCAATGAATATTTCGCTTATGCGTTTCTTTTTTGACAGAGTATATATGGATGCCTAGGCATTACGCGTTTCATGATTGTATATATGTTTAGTATGTTACATTATTTTGCTTTCAGTGGACGAGTTGATACCAACTTCTTTTAATGTCAGCAAAGTGTTATCATGGAGTGCAGAGTTTGCATGGACAGTGTCAGAATACGTTACTCAAGCACCCAATTCTACCATCCAGTACAGTGTGACTGTCAGTCTTAATGCCCAGTTAATTTCTACATCTGATACATCAACAGTCAACGGACTGACTGCTGGACAGTCATATTCTGCTACAATTGTGACAACACTTCAACAAGACGGGAAACAGCAAATTATTACCAGCACTGAAAAGGCGTCATTCTCGACTAATAGTAAGTATAGTTCGTAATATGCATGACTTTATATAGTCTTTAACATTGTAACAATATAAATATGACATTTCATCTGGCGTAGCCCAGTGGTAAAACATTCGCGTGATGCGCGGTCTGTCTAGGGTCGATTCCCGTCGGTGTACCCATTGGGCTATTCTCGTTCCAGCCAGTGCTCTACAACTGGTGTAACAAAGGCTGTGGCATCTACTATTCTGTCTGTGAGATCGTGCATTTAAAAACTTTTCTCTGTATTAATATGTATATAGCTAACTTTAATCATACAAACTGAAATGCCCTTGTCAACTATCACCAGGAATTAATTATGAACTATTCCCAGCTAATTAAGACATTACAGCATCATCTTAATTCAAGATCAGGGATTTATTCAGGCGTTGTACGGTACCGAACATCGACACCTTCCCAAAAGGAAATGTCACAGAAAATTCACAGTTTCTTGGCTATAAATTCCCAATCTAATCATGATCAATATACACGCTTATTGCGTGGTCGGTCTAGGATCGATCCCCATCAGTGGGCCAGTTGAGCTATATCTCGTTCCAGCCAGTACACCACAACTGGTATATCATAGCCAGCGGTATGTGCTATCCTGTCTGTGGGATGGTGCATATAAAAGATCCCTTGCTACTAATGGGAAAAAAATGTAGCAGGTTTCCTCTCTATATGTCAAAATTAACAAATGTTTGACATCCAATATCCGATAATTAATAAATCAATGTGCTCTAGTGGTGCCGTTAAATAAAACTAACGCAAACAGAAACCAGTCATGTACTGTACATCAAATTAGTTTGCATTGCTGATCTAAACAATGTATCGATTTTCTGGGGTAGTACATACAAAAAAAAAAGTTGTTCCTTATATTTTATTTTATGTATATATTAGTAATCCCCAGTTTTTAATTTTTAATTTGTTAATAATACACTAAATGATATATATTAATTTGTTTGGAATAGTTATAGTGGGGGGGGGGGGGGGGGGGGTGGGGGGGGGGGGGGGGGGGGGGGGCGTGCATGGGTATTGTTTTCGTTTCATTTCAAATTGATGCAAAAGTTTCGTTTTTACTACTAATTTGAAGTTAAGGGTGTATAGAACAATTTTGGTCCGAGTGTCAAGCACTCAGATTAACAATTTTTCTTTTTCAGCCCATTTTCAAAAATGGCCGCCATCAAAAATCGTGACTTACAATTTTATTTTTATAAAGCTCATAATTTTTACACAGTTTCTGTGTAATATAACTTGTATTGCTATTCTAAAGCTAATATTGTGTATAGAAGGAACTGAAAGGAGTTGAAATATTGATGTTTTGAATATTCTGGTATGCAAGAAATCAAAGATGGCTGCCAATTTCGGGTTTTTTCGCATTAAGCCTCATAACGTCTGTCATACTGAACCTAGAATGGTGATGTTGGTGTCTATACCTAGGTTTTCATGTCTGGATAATTGAATAAAAAATAAAATAAACATAATTATATGATATTTATATGATATTTCACATCAGTGAGTCAATAAATACCATAAGGCGTAGATTTTTGGTGCCGACCCTAAACTTTTTTTAACCTCCCCCCCCCCCCCCTCCCTTTTTTTTCACCTGTTTTATTTAATAATCCATTAATATCACGAGATCTGTCAGTCCAAGATCTCGTTACCAGAAGACCCGGAACACTTCACACAATTTTACTTCCGAAGAGTTCCAAATGAAAAGCTTCCGAGAGCCATTCGGAACTCCTCGTACATTTCCATGAAATATAAGCGTAGCGGAATGTGACGAGGTGTTCCGATTCCTTGAATGTCATTTCATTTGAAATTGATTTAAATACATGAGTAATATTATTTGATTTGAATGAGCACATTTTTGACATTCTACTCTGTAAATGGAAGACGCCATTGACACCACATGCTCTCGGACGTGTTCTCGTACTCATTCGGAACTACTCGGAACTTGTGAATCCAATCTTCAAAATGTTACGCTAGTTTACTGTTAAAAAGCAGAATGATACAAATTTCCAGTCTATTTTGGTAGGGGAATTCCCTAAAACGTAATCGAACTTCTAGAAATACCGAGTTATGATTCAATGTTAAACCGATTATGCTGAAAAGATTACTTAAATTAAATATTTAGACATCAACTCTATCAATATTTTGCATTTGTTTGACAAATAACCCCTGTATTTATTATTAAATATGATGATATCCATGGCATTTGGAATGAACTGGTAGTACCCAAAACCTTAAGAAATGACCTCTTTTCACATTTAATAGCGTCTGCAGTGCTGTGGTTGTGAGGGGGTGTAACCATGTGGATCAGACCTTTAAAAGCAACTATACAAACCTGTTTTACCTCTTTGTCAACAGTGCAAAGATATTGTGCAGTGTCCTTATGGACGACCAAAAGGGAAACTGTTTTCCTGAAAATAGTTGTTTTCTTTGAATATCTCTGCTATGAGGATAGTTAGTATGGAGATCTTTTTGTTAACTTATTTTGTTAATTTTTATTGACATCTTCGTTGTGTTCATGATGTACATTTTGTTACTGCAATACTGACAATGAAATAGGCCGGGAAGATCAGTGTTGTTGCTGTAGTTGTGAGGGTGTGTAACCATGTTGTGGTTTTGACCTTTGAAATTAAAACATTTTTCCAATGAATAAATTATAGTGTTATTTTAGTGTTATCGTAGTTTATAACCTTACCGTGTAGTATTAGACTTGGGTGGTGTTAACATTAATACCGATTGTGGTTGGACTAGGTTTCGACATGGGTTTTTTTTATAGAAAATAATTAATGATTCTCATTAGAGTATGTATTGTCAGTTGCACTGTAACACAAAGAAAGAGCTTTTAATATATTAATCTGCTATACTATTCAGGAAATATTAGCTCGAAAATGGGTGGAAAAAAAGGGAAAAAAAAGAAGTTTTCCCTAACTATCTACTCTATTTGTTTTTGGCATGTAACAGGAACCAAATAAATTTTTTTACTTGTTCTAAATAATGAAGCAAATTGGAAATTTTTTATCTCTAATTTTATTTATCTTTTAACTGTACTACAATATTGTGGTGAGTAACTGCTCAGGCAATTCCTTGAATAACTCCTTGAACAATAGTTTTAATAAGAAAGTGTCTAACAAATCGACCATATATACATGTCAGTATTGGAAATGGTTCTGATCCAGCTACTTCTCGCATTTGCACTTGCACTTCAAGTTTGCCCTCACGCACTTGCACCGAGAGCAGGTACTTGTGCAAGTGCACTTCACATGCAGCTGGAATACATCCTTGGCGAGGGGCAGCGAGATCCAAATGGGAAGCAGCTTGCCATCCTCTTCCTTCCATCCATGATTAGTGGGGGTTTTGACAGGCATCATGGACCTTTGAGCTGTTGTCCAAATGCTTGCTTGGAAGACACTCCTTTTGAGATGTTGATACAAAGCATCACTCGTTAGGGGAATTCCCTCTACGTCCCTAGTCTTCTGTGAGAACACCCTCAATTGGACGAGGTCAACATCATTGTCCTCATTTGACTCATTGGAGTACAGCCTACAGACAAAGTTTGTTGCCACTTCTATCAGCCTTGGCGATATTTGGAATGGAGTTTCAACAATAGTTGCAAATTCCTCCATCAGGGATGGCACTTCGTGCATCAATTTGCAGCAATATCGTTTACCCTTAAACTTGAAGGAAGACGTACTGTCTGATCCTGTGAATGCTTGAAATAGGGCCATGGCTTTGCATGTGGTCGTACCAAGGTTTGTGGCGATAGTGTTCAGTGAGATAATTCTGGTTGTCTTTCGTGCTTTGAAGGAGATCCCAATTTCTGCGGCTGGATTCAGAGCCTTGATGTGATGGAAATTAATCAGAAGGTTTACGACAATATCTGTGTCTCCAGTATGAACCGTTCCAAGTGACGATGTTTGGAGGGCATGGAGGAGATGTACTATGACACGAGTATCAGCGTCCTCATGGTTGCACTGATCCATTGGTGGACCGTTTCCAACATGGTAGACTTGATCACCTGCAGTAATGTAGACATCCTTGTCGTCTGGGAATTGTCCTTCTGTGATCTTTTGGGACAGTTCCTTCCTGTTATCAACGTTTGCCAGAAACTTCTGCCAATTTCCTGGGGTTTTGGCAGTACCAGATACGCGTTGCCGGGTGCCTGTTCCTCGTTTTTCCCATGCGCCTCCTTTGATTGTCAGTGCATGATACTGGTCCCAGACAATGTTTACTCTTGTCGACCGTTTCAAGTCATGGTGAACTCTTGGGCAGAATACCTTATCGAAATATGAATCAAAAATCTTGCCTTGGGCAGTTGTACCAGGAAGTGAGTGTATCAGTACTCCACCATCAATAATTATAAAGTCGTAAAAACCTGGTGCAAATAGATCCTCGTCGACAGAAATGGCACTACTCGTACCGGCCGACATGATGTATACCAACAGATCTGACTTGGTGCAAGAGTTTAGTGACCCTTCGGATGACAATGCAGGTGGGTATGGTGAAGATTCATGACGAAAAAACTCCTTCAAATCTCCCCCTCGGCTGTCTAGTGCAACAAAAGCTTGCCCATAGAGCTCTGCGTGATGTTTGAAGTGCTGCATTTTCTGCTTAATTGCTGTCTTCTTGCGTTTTCTTCTCATGGTACAACAGTAAGTTGTTTCGCTTGATCGGTTATGTCAGAAGTGTGTCATTTGAGTCAAGCACACTCTCCCTGAAGTTGTTGTACTGCTCTTGTCCGATAGACTCGACCATACTGACAGATACGGCAGCAGCCACAGACTCACACACCTTGTTGTCTAACGTAACCAGATCTTCACTGTCCTCAAAAAGATTCCCCTTGCTCAGCAACACCTCCAGCAGGTCTTTAGCATGGCGTTGAAATCGGTCCTGAGATGCACATCCTTCCTCATGATGAGGGAGTTCTTCATCATCATCGTTGTCGTTTGCACCAGTAAACTCCTCAATGACTCGGCTGATTTTGGGACCAGCCATGATCCAGCATTCCAGCATGTCAGGGTTCTCTGTGAGACCAATCATGCTGCCAACTCCTTTTACTCTTTTGTTGGCTTGCTCATGTGCATGATCAATTGGTATGGATATCGTCCAGTATCCCTGCTCAAACTCTACCTGGATGCTATCTGGGAGAACTTCCAGGTCTCGGATATGGATGGGAAGCCATCTGGCATAGTTCTGGTGATCGAAAGCAAAGAACAAAGGCACAAGCTTCCAAAGGGTAGTGACCATGAGTTCGAACTTCCATTCCCGATGTGCCCGGATGAACATGAATATGATTTGTTGGTACTTGTCTATGAGTAGCCAGAATTTGAACGTTGGGCTCTCTTGAGAAGCTACCAAGGCCCAATCCTCAAGGTTCATATCGGTTCCACTTTCCTCATAGGCTCGCTTCAGAAGGCTGTCAAGTACAACAACAGTAACTTGATGGGGATATCTTGTTCTCATTGGATCAGATGCTTTCAGAAAAGCTGTCGCTGCTGCTTGTGTCTTCACTAGCCCAGCTTCATTCAGGGCTTCAGGATATCCAGACCCAAGCAGATCTCCCATGGTGCTCCACAAAGCCATTTCAGTGTGGAGTCCACCTAGCATCACCACAAACTTGTCTTCCCCGAATATTTCAGGGAACGTCCACTGCATTTTTTTGCGAGGTCATATAGTGGTTGGTCCACTACCAACACAGGGATTTGGTATGGGTTGAGGTGCTCAGTTGTCTTTTTCACCAATTCCATTCCATGTCGAATCATTTCTGGAGTAGCTGCTTTCTCATGGAAAAGAGGCAAGAGAGCTTCAATGCTTTTTTCCGGTTGTCCAACAGCATCTGATCGAGCAGCATGGAATGAAGACCACATTGCTGGAGTGCCTCTTTCTATATCAGAATCCATATATAGGGTGTCATGTACTGCTGTCATCCATGTCTGTTCATGTTGTTTCTCCTCATCAAATGAATTCGTTCCCACTGACTGCACATCTTTTACCGGAGGTTGGGTGATAAGATTTCGGCCCACAGGTGGCACAAAGGTATATGAAAGTGGCAGGATGGGTCCACTGATGCCTGCTCCTGCTTTCTGTGGGTTGATTCGTAGACATTACAGGTCCAACCCAGGCTTCTGTGATGAAGGAAACTGAAAAATTGAAATCCCAGTTCCGTGGCAGCTACTGTGAAAATGTCCTCACGCAAATTTGTAGGACAGAATATATCGGCGTTGTTCCTTCTTTGATCTGCAATAGCCTGTGCAAAGTTAACTTCAGTGGTGAGAACTTTCTTATATGACATGCCCAGAGCATATTTGTGTAGTAGTTCTACCAATTTTTTTCTTCTTGTTTGTGAATGCAATTTCAGAGCCAGAAACACTGCAAGTGGAGGCTCACAGTTCAAGTTCACAGAAAGAGAAGTCATATTTATCATGGCTACCTGACTCACAGAGAGGATCTTCCTGGAATTTTCTTGTTCTGGCGATGAGTTGGGTCCTGCGAGGAGTTGACGGAAGAAATATTTCATACGTTTTGGAACAGATGATTCTTCACAACAATTGGGAAATGAACCATCAAACTTGAACGCAGTGTCATGATCCAAAACAGTTTTACGGAGAATGGACGCTCCCATTAGTAATGTATGTGATTCCTCATCTGGTGTTTGAGTTGCATCTGATAAGATCTTTCTAGCTGTCTTCGAACAAACGATTAAAACTCTGTCTCTGATACCTTTCTCCTCTGTCAAATTCGGGAAATGTTCGAGGACTTTTTCCTTTAGGCGTGTCCAGTTCACAGTCTTCTGGATTTTATGTTGTTGTAATCTCTCTGTCATCATATCTGTCAGATCTTGCAGTTCAAAAATTCTACGACCTCCAGCAACTTCTTCTTTTATGAATAGGAGCAATTCATTTTCTGCTGTGGCTTCAAGATTTTCGCTAGCTGTGTCTTGTTTACAAATCATATCGTAATGGCGGGTAAACTGAGTGTAGCAATTCCGATGATACTTGGCCTCAATGGCGACCAAATCGCCTTCTGCAAGGAGTGCCACAATACGCTCTTCCCCCAGTGCGACTGCCTTGTCATGGATCTGTTGGGTGAGATTAACCTTCTGGAAAGAATGGTCTGCTGCATTTGTTTCGTCACCACAGAAGAGACACAGATTACGATTAACGGCTGCACTAGTCTGCCGGGATCTTTTTCTTTCAGGAGGCAATCCTTCATAATGACGTTTGTTTGCACGCTCAAGTGCTGATGCCCTGTAAAGCTGACGACATGATTTGTGCCAGGAAGCACGATTCTTGTGCATGGATTCCTCATCTGGAAGTTCTACGTTGGGGTGGGGAGCAGCACCAATTGCTCTGAACTGACTTACAAGGCTAACTCCCATTTCAGCTTCTCAGCCATCCATGATATCTGAAAGCTGGAAAGAAAACGTGGTCAAATAATGGTGGGTTTTCTTCGGTTTGCTTTTTGAAAAAGACAAACCATGTCTAGCCAACAAGCTGTATTACACGGCCCTGATAAAAAGACAAAAAACGTTCAACAGGAAAGTTATAAAAATAGGCGATTTGCGTCATTACCTTTGGTATTTATTGCTTCATTGGCGTGAAATAGCATATAAGATATGCTCCAATCATGCCTAGTTTATTTTTATTCAATTACCCATACATGAAATCCTAGATATAGATACCAGAATAACCATTCTAGGTTCAATAGGACAGAAGTAATGAGACATAATGCGGATAAACCCGGAATTGGCAGCCATCTTTGATTTTTGGCATACCAGAATATTTGAAGCATCAATGTTTCAATTCCAGTTGATTCCACACACAATACTAGCTTTAGTATAGCAATAAAAGTTACATTACATAGACATTGCATGAAAATTATTAGTGTTTTTTCCCAAAAAAATTGTAATTCACGATTTATTTTTGTTATCACTTGGATCAAAATTGTTCCATAGACCATTACCTTCAAATTAGTACTGAAAACGAAACTTTTGCATCAATTTGAAATGACTGAGTGTCCGGACACCCCACTATTAATGATATTTGCACATATTACAAATTGCATGTTAATAATTATTAATAGTGATTATCAAGTGCTCTGGACATATTGGTGTGTTTTGTTTAGTTTCTAGTATTTTAGTACAAATTTACAGAATATACAGAAGTAGGCTACTAGATTTTTAACCATGGCTAGTGGATTTTGAAAATCACTGAGCCCATGGCTAGTGCATTTTTAGAAAATTCTAGAAGGCGTGCACAGGCTCCCAAACAGCTGTTACTGTAATACAGTGCAGGCGTAATAATGCAAACTGTGACCAGTCTTTTAGGGTGTATACTACCAAATCAAATCCCATAGACGACAATAGTAACATATGTGGCTAAAACTCCTACCTGCAGCGCATTAATCATCATAAACGCCACGGATACAAATACTACCACCCCTTACCGTTAAAGTTAATCGGAAAAAAATGGGGCTGAAGCTGCTCATTTCTGAGATAACGGATAGTGTCTATGACTACCCTAGTTCCGCATAAAATTTGAGTACTTTTTTACAGTTACCCCATACATGTTTCAAGCACAAGGCTACTTGACACAGTAGTACTAGATGAAATAAAAGTGCATACATTTTTTTGCCCAGATGAAACTATTTTTTGTTTACAACCAACACACTCACATTTACCACCAGTCACAGGACTTGTGGTGTTCACTTCTCTATCAAATATTCGTTGCACCTCATATTTTGACCCAGCCGGAAGTTATTTGGTTTAGTACTACCTATACTGATAACATATATTTTTTAAAAAGTGTCCAGCTATGTGTTTTTTTGACAACCAGGTGTGTGTACTCAGGTATATGTAGAGACAACAAAGATAGTCAGAGTATCTTTACCCCTTTAACGAATTCTATTAAAACACATGCACTTGACTGACCCCTGGATTATGAAGACCTCAACAGGCACATCAAAGAAATATCAGTATTACAGAATACACTGTCTGAGGAAGGAAACACCAACATGACTGTACATGTATGAAGTAATGACTTAATGTCGTGAACATTAGTGTTGGGAGGAAATCCTGTATGCTGGGTGTGGGTGTTTTCAAGTTACCAGGTGTGGGAATTTCAAATCCATCGGCCATGCTGATTTTTATAATGGACCATCAAAACCATTGGCCGCCACCAATATTTCTGACTATATTTTATTTGTATCCTACTATAGTTGGATGTTTCAATATTAGTGATATCTGGAATTATCATCCAGCTTTCACACATTTATTTTTGATTAACTACTGAAAAAAAATCCAACTAGTTTTAAATGAGATAATTACCCAAACATCTATTTTCCTGCATTATTTTCTATTCCAGATGAATACACTATGTATATTGGATGTATTCCTACAATCTGTAATCCAGGATTTTATTTAGCTAGTAACATTGGGTAATACAGCTTAAACAATAAAATAAACTGTCAACTTACTCCAAGGTAGGTAATCCAACCTGAAAACAAAATTGGTTCTGAATCTAGTATAAACTTAAAATGCTCTTCATGAGAGCAAACAAAGTGATTATTTAAAAAAAAATTCGATCTGGAGATCTAAATATAATTTTATCAAGCTTATTGTTATGCATAAATTAGAACAGAAGACACAATAGTGACAACAAATTTAATTATGTCTTTAGTAAAGTTTTTCATCAAATTTACTTAAAACTTTACATAAAACTACAAATTTGTCTAAAATATAACTTAGCACCCTATAAATATGTCAAATGACAATAAAAATCAAGTTCAATTTTATACACGAACAATTAACTATGTTAATGGAAACTAAAGACATTAACGTTTCAGTTGCCTGGAATCTGCACTAGGTTTCTCCTAGTGGTATGTGACAAATGGCTGTCCACATCATGACACTCCCACCACCGAATCTGTCTACTTCTTGTACACAGCTGCATAACGTTCATGACGTCACATGTATACCCTCACTCTTACGTCGACTCGACGAAGTATAGATCGGGATTCATCGCTAAAGGAAACTCTTCGCCATAACCTGCATCGTCGGCACCAAAGAAGCCGTTGCCGATGATGTTCCTGTGTTAGTAGTATTCTTGTAGCAGGCTTTCTTGGTCGAATACCAGCTTCCCGTAGACGGTTTCCCACAGTTTGATCGGAAATCCTACGCAGTCCAGGTATGACGTTTCTTGTAGAGGAAGCTTTGAAGAACCTCTGTCGTAAATGTCGCAACCGTATGTACCTGTCTTACGCCACCGTCATCACACGTGGTCTACCGGACCTGGGGAGATCACGTGCCGTTCCAGTTTGCTGGTGTCTGTCCCAAAGTCTCGATATGGTGCTCTATGTCACATTTAGTACACAAGCAATGGCAGACTGTGATTCTCCGGCCTCCATTCGGCACTATTACGTTGAGCATCTGTTAATATTGGCATGACTTCACAGTATTGTATAGCATACACAAAAATAGCACGAATATCGTCAACCCATCCAAGTTGAGCCTGCTGTACTTGCATTATTTGCACGTGGCAATTGCGATCCTTTACCATACCATGGGCCTTTGTTATCAATTAGCGTTTTCATTGTTTAACATAAGATGGTGTGTTTTGCTGACCACCAAGGTGTCCTTTGTAGATTTGTATTAGGCATAAGTAGCATGCAGCTAATTTTTTCGTTTTTGCTACGAAGATAAATAAATACTTATAAGAGTAAAAAATCAACAAAACACTATGTTTCTTTTTTTCAAGAATATATAACTGAAAACCAGAACAATAAAAATAGGTGAATATTGTTTTATTATTTATTTAATTAAGAAGAATGTATTCAAACAAAATGAATTTAATTAATTATATGTTTTAAATAATATTACATATGCATAAATTTCAGTGGCCCCCAAAATTCCCAATTATGACTAAATTCGCGTTAATTTTCTCATTGGTGAAAAATCCTGGATAAATCCCTAAAGATTGCATATGTGTGGTCTTTAATTTAACCATTTTCCTTCCACTAGATGGCCACTAGTGTATTAGCTAGAACAATGACATCGTAATGTATCGCATTTTACATCAACTAGGGCAAAGAATTAATTTATAACGATCTCATGCTAACTGAGATATTGCATCATGATTTAAATCTATAATGGCCACCAAAGTAGCCGCCAAGAATAAGAAGTGGTCATATATTACATTCTATATATTTCCCCCAAAGAGTAATTTATACTTCAAAAACAGGATTGTTCTATATGGCAGACATTTCAATTCTCGCATTCACTTTCGAATACAGAGAAATTATACTGAACAGCATTGAAAACGCACCACCAGTTGATGATAACAAATGTGAATGGGGCATATTTCAGCATTAAAAATATCAATAAATAAGTAGCGTACTACATTATAGACCATGCATGACGACGAATAACTTACAAAAACGATTGCCTGAACAATCCATGAAACACAACACCAAAACACAACAATCATATTGCATGCATAGCATGAAAAACGTAAATTGAATGTGCAAATCATGCTGATTGGGACTATAAAAGATGGTCTTTGAAAAGTCATTTTCATTTATGAAGTAGTCTTTGAGGGAACTTGAAACAAGTGATGGCAAGGATGACAGCTGAGGATCGATGGGGTGGAGGAAGTGTCATGTTGTGGGGCGGGATCAGTTATCATCACTTAACAGCACTCAATGTTTGCCGTGGCAGAATGAATGTCATTTACTACCGGGATAACGTCTTGCAAAATCATTCCTTTCTTTCATCAGCATCAGGATATGCAGACATTTCAGCAAGACAACGCCCGAGCGCACACAGCACGTGTTACAACACAGTATCTAGCGAACAATAATGTCTCTTTGCTTGAATGGCCAGCACTGTCCCCTGATTTATCATCAATAGAGTATCTTTGGGATTACCTTGGTCAACGCATCTCACGTCGACCACAAATGAATAACCTTAGAGAACTAAAAAACTGAAAGACTTATCGGGTCGATGAGAAGACGTTGCATGGATTGTGTTGCTGCAGATGGTGGTCATACGCGCTATTGACTTTTCATTGTGACCCCATGTGTCTTTCGTACGTAGATGAATTAAAACTAATCAATGATTGTGCATCCTTTTTTATCAACCATCGATCTATTGCTGTTCGCAACAAAAACATTTATTGCTCAGGTATTATTTTCGAAATCCAAACATTTCTTGGTGGTGCGTTTTCAATGCTGTTCTGTATATTATCATTGTATGAACCCACGATTCCATACTGGTTGCAAAAACAAAGACATTACCACTTTTTATGTCTAGTATCACCTAAAACAGTCATTGGAAACCAACTGCTACCTTTTGAGGATAAAGCAAACTTTGTTTCCAAAATATATGTAAACATAATGAGTTCACAATGCCAAACTTGCTGTGATAAATGGGCATATACTATGGGTCGCTGAAAAGTTCTGAGTTTAAAAACGAATTGTGTATAGACCACCACTGACAGTTTGCATACATTAAGTACAATACTGTCTATAATAGGCCGCATTTGAACCAAATACATTACCTGGTAACATGTTTTGGACGATATTTATCTCAGTCGGTTGAGTGCTTGTCTGAGATACTTGCGTCGACTGATCAAACCACCTCTTTGGATTCATTCAACTGATTTTTCTCTCATTCCAAAGCCGGAGTATGTGCTTTCCTGTCTGTGGGAAAGTGCATATATTGTATACATGTATTTTCGTGATAACATTTTAACCTGCTGTCGATGTTTAAAATGAACGTTAACAAATTTTAGCAGTCAGTGACATTTCTTTCTTTCATCAGACTGACCAGTAATTGATCAAATCTTTAAAAAAAAGTTTTCAAATTGTTCATTATCAATGGTCAAGGTGAATGGTTATGTGTCATGTACATTATTACAAGCAAAACAGTATTATGGATCCATGTTCCTGAAGATGTTGGTCGTTAGGCCATAACGACTTTGTAAAATGGCGCAAACGACAACATATTGACAGGCTGATGGACAGTTAGCCAAAAGTGTCGTTGCACTGTCGTTATGGTGTTGTTCGAAGTCCATTTTAAATAAGGAAATCACTGTGTTGTCATACTATATGTGTGTAAGGTACGTTCGTGCAGTGCATGGGCGCATGCGTGATTTCAATAAACGAATGCATCTAACTAGAAAGCATGGTTGAACAACACGAACACAGTCCAAACCGACGGCCAAAATTTGATTTCCAGGCATTAGAAGCGTTGGCGGATGCTGTTGGTGTTCATCAACATATTATTTATGCCAAGTTCAGTGACTGTATTACAAACAATACGAATACATCAGTGGCCAACAGTGTTAATGTCGAATCATCAGTGAGGCGCATTGTTAACAAAATTGGCATTATTGGTCGTCTGTGATTAAAAACAAAGAACAGCGGTGAAGAAAAGCCCAAAAGGAAACTTGGGGAGGTGGTTATATCATCACTATGACACTGGTGGAGGAAAATGTAGTAGCTATCATTGGGGAGACCGATATAGAGGGAATAACCACTGGAATTGACACTTCCGCCATAGGTACGTCCCACTCAAGAAGCATGTCCTCATCTGCACCTGCAATAAGTTCCAGTAAACCAACACGTTCCAGTAAAGCAACAAGTTCCAGTAAACCAACGTGTATAGAAGGAATGCGTATAGAAGATACGTCAGCTGCCTTAATAAACAAGGCCCCACCCACTTGCACAAGTGAGATGTTTGACAGTGAAACCGCAGAATGTACCGAAAAAGCAGATAACAAAACATTAGACAAGAGGTAAAACGTTTTATTACCCATATGGATCAAAATATATAGGTGCATAAATGTTACGTCCCACTAGTAGTGTTATTTCCCACATGACGTCAAAACTGTAGTCACTGACATCACAAACTATGATTTTTCCATTTAAACATAATTATTGGTTAATAATTAGGATATGGCAATCGCTGCCATTTCGAATAAAGTTTATGTTCCTTCTAAAATATTTTCCATTTGTCACTTACTACTAATAAAAAATAGTTCACTTGGAACATATACTTGATATTTGTTCTTCTTCAGCGATTCCAACTTGATACGAAACGGAAGCTCGTTTTATATCATATAAATACTACCCCATTTTCATAGTTGTGATAAATAACACAATTTGTGTACAAATTAGTGTATTTTAATACAAAACAATGAATTAAACACTTTTACACCTTAATTCATCTCACTTGTTCCACGGGTTTTTTTTTCTTTTGGTCAGTGTTACTTGCACCAATTCAAAACGACATTTTAAAAAATTGCATTTTGTCACATCAGAGCCAGGTTTATACATAGAAAAAGATCACAAAGAGGTATGGCGTCGACAGAAGCTTCGTCTGATGACAGTGATCCAACTCAGCAACTTGTGCAGATTGAATGGAGTTGGTTGCAAGTGGAAATACGTCGCCTGGAACTTCAAGAGAAGAAACGTCAGCTGCTACAGTCGTTGATATCTGCAGTAACAAATAGCAATGAAAGTGCTATACAAACCCATCTCAATCAATCGTTTTTCATTTGTAGGGTAAATTTCATTCCATTATGAAGTGATGTTTTATTGTGTTATGACAATAAATTAGATCGCAATTACCTTTGTTGTTAAAATGTGTTTTTATTAAATTTGACGTTCTACAACAGTTAAGGAATTGGATATAAGGAATTTTCTTTTCAAAATCAAGAATTGCATCAGATGTTACTAACTGATCATTGTACATGCTATAGGTGCTGCAAACTGCCTTATGTTAGATCCATGAAAACATTTTTTAAGACATGAGAAATCATTGACACGTTTGCCTAAATCACTCAAATGTGATGGTATATGGGCCATATCTCAAAAACCATTAGTCTAATCAACATAACATTTTTAATGTCAACATTGTTAGCAACAATAACTGTATATACCATTTTTCAGCAAAATCGAAGGGGGTGGGGTTTAATTTTCAGTTTGTTGGGGTGAATTGCCATGGAATGACCCTAAACTTGAAAACGTAGATGCTAATATGGATATGTCACCAGGAAGACTACATTAAAATATAGATATGGCCACTTCTTACTTCTAACGCCAATTTTCTTGGCAATCTTGGATTTAAATAATGATGCAATATCTCAGTTAGCATACATTTTTAATAAAGTAATTCCTTAATGAACAAAACTCAATCCCTATCACAGTCATACATTACTATTTTCTTGTTCTGACTGATATAGTGGTGGCCATATTGGACGTAAATGATGTTGCAATGTTCTGATTGGCTGGGAGTAGTTCACAATTAATCTTCTGACCCTCAAAACACTGTGATGAACATCAACAGTTTCGTCAGTCGATAAAGTTGTGGAGATGTTTCCAGTTCTGTTTTGACAGCCATCTTGGACGCAAATCTTGAATATTTGAAAATGCTCAAGGTGCCAAGTTTACACCTCTTGGGTCATTAATCAGACCTTCTAAAAGATGCAAAAACCACAAGGAACATTATAGGTACTTGTCTACAAGGTTTATTTGACAAAAACTAAAACAGAGAATTATCAGAAATGTTTTTACCATCTGAATGATAAATGCTAAGAGTTTGATAACTAGCTAAAACTACACTATTGGAAAGTCCATGATGCATTTTTGTTTTACCCTTGTGTGTACTAAAACAATTATAACATATGTTTGGTGTCCACAGATGGTACCAATGTTTGGTCTGACTTATGGACTATTGTAATGTATACATTTGAAATAAAACTGAAAAACCTAAAATGTTAAATTATTACAATATCATTAACAATTCAGTTTGCTATGTTGGCCTATAGACTGTTTTTTATGCTTTTATAAGCATATTACAGGCTATGCATTCTCTCGAGATAAGGCTATTAGAACAGTGTTGAATGTATTATACACTTTACGGAAATAAGTAAATGAATCAACAAATACTATAGCTAATGCGACTATACTGTAACACAAATACTGAAACAAAAAGGAAAGACTCATTTATATCAACGATAACATATTATTTCTTTGTAAATTATAGGCATATGCATTTTAAAAACACAACGTGTAAATTGGCAGGATTCGAACCTACTTCACCCACTTGCATGGCATTTCACAGTACGTGACCATAACCGATCGATCACTGGGTCTTCCAGAAAAATGGAAGCCCAATTAACAGTAGTCAAAAAAGTGCTGGCAGACACTTGGTTCGAAACTAACGTAACAGTTTTGAATTCATATACAGCAATTATTAAACTGCAACGGGGCTAATGACGCACTTGGAGACTAATAGTCCACAAGCAGAAAAATCAACCTGGTAAATATAATATTTAAAAACAAAAAGTGTCAGTTGATAGAATTATATATTACACCACAAAACCCTCGGTTGATATATTTATAATTGTTGTCAATATAAAATATGAAGTTTGCGTTTTCTTAGTGTTACCAGACACACTGTTCATATTTTCGTTTTAGAGATTGGCAACAATATGACATGCAAATCTGGAGACGGATGCTCTGATGGCAATGCCTACTGCAATATTACAGATCCTGAACGATGTCGTTGTAACCAGGGATATTTCTGGAGTGGAAACCCGCTTCTGTGTAAACCAGGTACGTCAACATGATGCAGCTTACTCCAATAGAGTGACATCGATACGCTGGTTTCCATGCAAGCCAAACAAGGTGTTTTCAAAATAAATTTAGGAAGTGTTTTGTTTGAATGAGCATGCCAGTAATAATGTAAATATTACAATATTAAAAACTGACTCACGTTTTTTTTTTATTCCACACAAATCAGACAAGAATTTGTATGTGTGTGTGTGTGTGTGTATATATATATATATATATATATATATATATATATATATATATATATATATATGTATGTAACTTTATATACGAAGTTACTATGTTTTAACAATACATGAATTATGTTTTCAGTTAGCAGTGTTTGTTAGTAATAATGTATTAAAATACATTATGTATTTAAAATTGACTATATAGTCATGTTTTTGCATTTTTCGTGATAACATTACAATTACTGATATGTTGTTAAAAGGATACCCCATATCTTTACAGTGCTGAGATATATATTATTTTCAATTTAGTTGTATTAAAGTTACAAGTGTTTATTCATTTGCAAGGACGAACATGTATTGAAATTTTAGGTTCAGTATCGGTATCCTGGGGTAATTTACCTCGGTATCAATACGGTATTCGGTAATGGTACAATACCGATATCGAGCAGTATTTTCAGTGTTCTCGGCTTTAAATACATGCCCGAGTTAAATCTCAGCCTCTAATTTCATCTAAATAAAATTAACTTCCATACACAAGGCCCTCATATCTCTCTCTCTCTCTCTCTCTCTCTCTCTCTCTCTCTCTCTCTCTCTCTCTCTCTCTCTCTCTCTCTCTCTCTCTCTCTCTCTCTCTCTCTCTCTCCCTCCCTCCTTTTCAGCTATGTTGCGTCCTTCAGATATATTATTAGTGCTTACTAAATGGCGGATAACATCTTTCAATACTGAAATGTTGGTATCTTGAAATTTGCTCAGTGCAGAAAATCGGTATTGACATGATACCAAACAGTATATACGGTATACTACCTAGCTCTACTTTTTGTGATAGGCTTAGTGGTACAGTGCTCACCTGATATGTGCTTGGTCTGGGATCGATCTACGTTGGTAGGCCTGTTGGACTATTTCTCATTCCTGCCAGTGCACCACGACTCGCATATCATAAGGATGTGGTATATGCTCTCCTGTCTGGGATGCTTCATATAAAATATCCTATGGAAAATTCCAAGACTATATGTCAAAATTACCAAATATTTGACATCCAGTAGCCAATGATTAACAAATGTGCTCCTGTGGTATCGATATAACAAAGAAAACTTCAACTTTTAACTGTTTATTATATTTATACGTAAAGCATTGATTTCACCCCAACCACTTGATATACATGTAAAGAATAGAATATACATGTGAATAAATTTGTTGAATTTTTATCTCATAATTATCAAAACATCTGTTTTTATAAACATATGTTAACGGGAGAAAACCATAACAAATGTCATTTCAATTATTTTAAATTTTTTATTGAAATGAATATGCCTTTGTTCTCCGACTTCGGCTACGTCTGCTACAACCACTTCAATTGGTATATATAATTAATACGCCTGCTTATACTAATTGCATTGGTCCACATAGTTTGTATCTAAAACGCTAAGCTGGAACTGATCTAGGTGGCGTTAAACACCACCTATGTTACAAAATAATATTGTGGTTATCTCCCCAGATTACATTTTATTATAAACTTACATCATCGGAAGATAACCACAACAAATGTCATTTCAATTTTGTAAAATGTTTATATAGGCACGAATATGCCTATATAGTGAGGTAAAAACTAATTCAGCAACTTCTTAAACTAGTGATAACGAGAATTCGGTAACTTTTTTTAAAACGAAAAACCCCCAAACAACAACAACAAACAAACAAACATGTTCAACACAACTAACCTTTAACTACACTTTAGCAAACACTCGGTATAATCTGTTGGGGTCTTGGAGTGCACATATTGCTCAAAGAAAACAGATTCAGTTTTTCACCGACCAATTCTACACACGGTGGAAGGATCGTACTTTGATTCACCAGTTGGTCTGAATGATTTTGCAGAAAACCCTTGGTTTGACAAGCCTGATAGTGTAATAACGTCTTGCAATACATTTGCTACAGTACAGGCACCAGTAGCTTCGAATGGTGTCTTTAATGCGATAAACACTGGTGAAGTTGTCCTGCCCCTTACCTATTGAGTTCGATTTATATAATCATGTAATGTTTTCACAGGATCTAGTTTTCCACATGCAATGTTGAGTTACATTAAAACCATATCTGGATGAATTGTTTTTTTCACTTAAAACGCATATGGTAAGCGAGCCATCATCTTGAAATGTTTTATTTTGTTGAAAAGACCATCCTTTGAAATGAACCTTTTTAGTATCAAATGTTTTCGATTTTGGTGCCATATCAGATGCTCTCAGCATTGCTGTATTACTAAGTAAACAAATATATTTCATACGTAATTGTTTCACTGAAAGGACATTATTGTTAGGCCAAAAAAGATAGAAATCCATGATTTTTGGTACAGGAAGAACTGTTGACTGCCTCATAGGTAACCTAGTGCCGGATTTTACAAGGGCATCTGTAAAACGTTTTATAAATTGGTCTCTTCCTGGACTGGTTTCCTCAAGTGCATCAAATGCTAAATTTATAGATGCTACAGCAGAGTTCATTTTGGATTTTGGTCTGTCACTAGAATCTGATAACTTGCATAAAACCTCCACTAGCACTTCGAATCCATGTTTTCGAATTCTGTCCTCTGTCCCTGATTCAAATACCCATTATAGAGTTGTAAAGTTCATGGAGCTAGACACATGGAAAACTGTTTAATAACTCTATATGACCACCATGTTTGTGTTAAAGTTTTGTTCCAGAAATCCTCCAAGCTAACAATTTCCTCAATGGGTTTCTCATCAGCTCTGGAAGGCTTCCAGCCTTCAAAATTGTTGATTGTTTGTAAGTTTTAGAGTGGCACACTTGGCTGCGTTTTGTATTCTTAGCATCCATAGCTGTGTTGGCCAATAATTAGCAATTATGGTGGCCTCTGCTCTCTGAGCACATATGACATCCAGTATCTGTGGAATAAATCTGAATGGGGGGGGGGGGGGGGGGGGGGGGGGTGTTACAAAATTGTTCTCTGATCCCCAGTTTTGCTCGGCCAATGCATCTAGTCCTTCCGACAGTATAGTGGATGATAAAACGTCATGTTGAATCTTGGCAAATGTGCAGTCTGCAGAGAAGCGAATCAGTCCATGGTATGTGGGCCACACATGCTGTCTATCGTGGTGAACAATCGTGAGTGAAGCTGCCATTCGAACTTGCCCTTAATCTGCTCAGCTGGTCTGCTTGGATATTTTGGGTACTCGGGATATGACGAATCACTCGATTATTTATAGCTTCTGCCCAAATCGATTCTGCTAACCGAGTGGTCTTTGCTTGGTACCCCCCCCCCCCCCCTCGTGATTCAAATATGCTACAGTGGAAACGTTGTTGGACAAAACCTGAATAGTCGTTTGAGACAGTTTGTTCCAAAATGCATTCAGTGCCATTAGAACTGCCCACATGTCCCTGTGGTTTGAGGATAGATAACACACACTGGAATTCCAGAACCCTTGTTCCTGTTTGTCCCGATGCGTTGCTCCCCATCCCTTTACGGATGCATCGGTTATAAGCTGTCCTTGAACTACTGGTACAACTATTGTTGAACCATTCCATGTATGCAAAGCATCTAACAACCAATTTCAGTCGTGGATAGTTTTAGAATCAAATGTCAGTACTGAATCCCATGAATTCGTAGACTGTAAGAGTCGGTACACAGCATGCAGTTTTAATTTTATAAGAAAAATGGCACCCTCACAAAAAAAACACAAGTTCGATCTCGATTATATTCTTTAATCGATGATGATAACATGTATATATGGTATGGAGAGTTGGCCCCAACATATTTCTCTCTTGCCAGATATTCTCTTTCTCTGTGAACTATCTTTCACTTCAATCACACTGATAAAATCACACACACCTGACCAATACTGGCAGACCATTACTGTCCTGGGTTCCTTAAGACAGCCCCAGTGATTAATGCCCCAAGTGTCTTGGGGGCATTTCCCCAAGTACCTTAAGTCTAAATAAAGAGAAATAAACCTCGGACACATTAGTGGTGTTTATGCATCTTTAGTATAATAAAAAATTATGCAGGGTGCTTTAGTTAAATCCCTCACAAACTCCCCTGCTTTACGTTTACGTCCTCGAAAACATTCGACCGGCCTCGGTGGCGTCGTGGTTAGGCCATCGGTCTACAGGCTGGTATGTACTGGGTTCGGATCCCAGTCGAGGCATGGGATTTTTAATCCAGACACTGACTCCAAACCCTGAGTGAGAGCTCCGCAAGGCTCAATGGGTAGGTGTAAACCACTTGCACCGACCAGTGATCCATAACTGGTTCAACAAAGGCCATGGTTTGTGCTGTCCTGCCTGTGGGAAGTGCAAATAAAAGATCCCTTGCTGCCTGTCGTAAAGTAGTAGTCTATATGGCGACAGTGGGTTTCCTCTAAAAATAGTGTCAGAATGACCATATGTTTGACGTCCAATAGCCGATGATAAAATAAAAAAGCAATGTGCTCTATTGGCGTCGTTAAATAAAACAAACTTGACTTTTTTCAAAAACATCCATAAGATTATTAAAGATGATGACATTCACAGACCTACTTTGTAAAGCAAACATAATTGCTACTTTAAACTACACATTTCTAAAAGCTACTTATGTTATATTAGAAAAGTACATATCATGTCAGACACTGCCATTACAATAACAATCTGCTCTTTGAAAAAACAATACAAACCAGTTAGACCTGTTACTGTTTTAACAGATTATACTCATCTTGTTTGGAATCCCACATTATTAGGTATTTCTGTGACCCAAAGCACTACTTACCTCTCTAATTGCCTGTTGCATTAATGTAGCACTAAGTCTGATCAAAAGGTCTTCTTTTGATAACATAGATGAAAAAACTTTCCCATCTATGACCTGCTCGTTAGTTGTTGCTGGCGGGTTATTTGGGTTTCGATTTTTACCTTGTGCTGAACGCTGAGACCATTTCAGCGTGCCTCCTGGTATGTTTTGTGTATCAGCTGATGGTGCTACATCGTTTACCAAAAGTTGATGTGGATCATCATCCTCACTAGATGATGACAGTGTATCTAATGCAACAGACAGGCTATCTCTTGCATTGTCTGACTGACGTTCAACATCCATGAAATCATCCTCCTGATTGTATCTGACATGACTCTCTATCATCGCTGACTTATTCACCACCCTGATATTATCTTCCAGAGGACACACTTTGTACAACCTTCCATCTGAATCCAGCATTTCAATGACTCTGTACAGCTGACTTCTCCAGTGGTCTTGAATCTTATTCCTGCCCTTGATGTTTCTATTCCTGAGATATACAAGAGAATCATCACTTACCTTGTTATCTCTAAACACTTCATCATGGCGAGCCTTCCTCGCCTCTGCCTCAATTCTGGTACACTCCCCTGCTTTTTCATAGGCATAACCTAGGTTCTCCTTCTTCTGTCTTTCTAAATTTCACCTCCATGTCGTTTGTTGACTGAGACTCTTCTAACTCTGCCACTAATGACAAAATACCCACTCTAGTTTTTGGTTTCAGCCAAATAGCTGTAGACTCAAGTTTACAACTTGAACATGAAACTGTTCGTTCTGAACATGAACTAGAATGTTCATCACCATCACATTCGCAGGTAAATATCCCGACTTACATTCCATTTGCTCCACCACAGCATAGGCACCCAAATTGTGCTCGTCAGTTTGACAGATAACATCAGTTACAGTAGCACTCAGATGTTCTCAAGTAATTTCGACTGTACCTAAGACGCTTTTCGCCTGTTCGGCAATCTGTAGACGGGCTATCCAGCTTTGATGTAATGACCTGTTAGTCAGTTTCCTTAAGAAATTCTTACCAATATGCATGATACTTGCTCCCTCCGTAGTTGTGTGGCTTGGTCTTTGGGTCGGTTTACAACCAAGATTCCTCTTTCAGGAACTAATTTGCCTAGTGCCTCGATATCCAGTTCAATACTAGTATATCCACAGTAGGGAATATCCAGTCCATTGGCAGCATTGAGCGAGAGCCATCCTTGTTTTACAAGGAGCTCAATACCAAGTGGAGCAAAGTTGTTGTTGAAGAAATCCTCGGTTATAGTAGTTACCATTGAACCAGTATCTTACAACCAATCAACTTGGACACCTCCCATGGATACTTGAACTATGGGACAGTCAGCAACTGTTCTGGCAAATACTTGATCAGAAACAGCATCAGACCCAAACGAGCCAGTACATTTCTCCTCTACTGCGCCACTCAATGCAATAGACGGTTGAAGTTTCCCACCTGATCTTGCTGGTCTTCAACCGAACCGTGTCCTCTTGTAGTACCTCTAGGGTACTGACTTCTACCCCTTCTACTTGTCCATCTACCTCTTTGAGAAACTCGCTGTCTGTTTCTAGTGCAATCCCTAGCAAAAGTACCAGTGTTGTTGCAACTAAAGCAAACAGGGAGGTTGAACGCTGGTGGAGAACTAGTATGCTGAATATGTTGTATTGTACTTGCAAACATATCACAGATTTCCGTGGTCTTGCTGTGACTGCAACCTCATTTCTTCTTTCGCTCCACTTTCTAAGTGAGCCAATATAAAACTAGTCTGCTCCTTTTCTCCAAGGCTGTGATGTAGAAATGCCCATTCTACCTGCTCCCAGAAATCTCTAAATTTGAGACCATTGTCTCACCCATTAAATTTACTCACCTTTATCTCGTTTCCAATATAAAGTAAACGGGTCATTGATTCAGTAGTCGTACCTTTGGCGCTGTTCTCATCTTGTTTTTAGAACTCAGCAATTCCTCATTAAGCTGTTGAGTCATAGCCTTTTCTTCCTGTAAAGCAGCCTGCAACTTCGCCACCTGATTCTTTTAAATAGCTTTTTAGCCTTAGCCATCTTGGAAAGCTATTATAAATTCAAGTCAGCTGGGCATTCAATGATATGGTACAGGAAGCGAATAATGCAATGCTCATGCCTGAAGCCATTAATATATTTTGTATAAACTTCAACTTTTATTTAATATATTTAATTTGTGGAGGGCTTTTTTCACAACTTAATTATTAGTTTGATTGTAAATCTAGTTTAGCTTTAAATTAGTTATTTCTTATTGCAATAACATAATAAAATAATTTATTCTACTAACTTTATTGTAGGTATCAGAACATAAGTCTTTAACTATTTTTATTCAGCTAACTTAATTTTATTTCATGATTCAGCATAGCAGGTGTTATTGTTAGACTACAACCGACCCCTACAATAACCTTTATTTTAAATTTATTTCCTCACCAGATGCTCTTAATTGCCAACACCCAGAGCTGTTTATTTATGCCCTGGCTTCAGACCATCTCTGTCCAGTAGTGTGTCCACACTGTAAACAAAGAACCGTTCATGTCAACTTCAACTCTGGACACCAACTTGCAGCTGGCCATAAAGTAGTTATAAGCCACGCCTCTTAATGCAATAATAATTTGTAGGAAGATTCATCAGACCACCACTTTTACACTTTACAATTCAACTTTAGCTTACTTATTAATTTGTCAGAATAGTATGATTGGAGGAATGCCAGTTTAGTTCAGTTAAAAGTATTTAACTATTAAAACTACCTATTATAATTATCACGGGGATCCTATAATACCCGTAACTGAAGAAAACACGATTATCCAAATATCTCTCCTAACTGTATATCTATTAGATCTCTCTGTATCAGGCAGTGTATACCCGAGTGGCTCGGCTCTAGGTATATCAGAATATATCTTATATAAAGTATATATATAGCACGTTTAGTTCACTAGAAAACACAACAAAACACAATACACTTTGGAATCTGTATTAACTTTAAGCTGACAAATATATTTGCCGCAGTTAATTAATTAACAACAACAATAATAATAACAACCCAGAACTAATCACTTAATTAGTTAATCACTAGGTGTCTAGTTTACACAATATTCTATTCACTTCACCGTGATACAACACACACACGTGTGATAATTGAGAAACGCTGCCAGGGGAAGTTAATTAATAAAGGAATTACAACTCTATTCCTAACTGGTTAATTTTTAATTAACCCTTAACTACTCATAACGACGTATTTTTCTCTTAGAAGCCCAGACTGGTCGTCGCCTAGTTCGTTGGCAATACCCCGATCGTACCGAACTCGCGGAGGTATTATGTAACTACTGGCCACATGGCCTCCGCATCTGGTCTGGGTGTGTATTGCGAACAGCTCGACCACCGTCGCGTGGAGGTATTACGTAACAAAGTGCCCAACTGGGCTTAAGTGCATATTGGGACTGCACTCGACCCTCTAAAACAATTAATATCGCCACAGGCGAAAAGAAATTAACAGCATGTTCCGTCACAATAATATATCTCAAGTCCCATTCAAACATTTCAAAATCACCTACCTCACATTGTTTGTGGTCAATAATAACAAGAATATACATTTATACAACAAAAATACCTGGAATGCTAATTACACTGATAATGTCAATGTTTCTCCACCACACAATTGTAACCTCGGTGATAAATCTGGTCTCTCCACTACTGTTGTATTAATGTTCTTTGATCACCCCGTCAGTCTACTCCTCTGGCAACTTCACAACTCCAGGAAACATCGTAACTCCTTGAAAAGTTCACACCTCTGAAAAACGTCACACCTCTGCAAGTACTTGCCAGTTGTTAATGATTCCATCCTCATTATGTCCATTATGTTCTTCTCATTACAAAGATTTCTGGTACCGTTCATTTAATTACAGAAGTGTTTTGCACAAATGTATGTTGTAATCACGCAACAAGGAATTTCGTTGTTTTCTTTCATCTTCTAAAATGTGCACTGCTCACATCCACATACATACGCACGTCCAACATAATTGCCTTACTTTAACTTTGTTTATATGCATGGACTCTGCATAATGTTTTCTTATTTTATTCCATCGTCAATTATTTTGCTTTTGTATCTCTGTGCAAAATGCATAATTACTAATTAAATCTGTGTATAATATTATTTTCCTCAAAATATCCCTTCATCTCTTATAAACAATCTTTATTTCCCATCGATTTGCATTTCTAAGTGTATAGTTCCACAACACATTAAATACTTGAGTCTGTTAAAACAATTATATACACTTCTGTTGGATGTTAGTGTTACACAGTCTTGTAATATTTCGCACCTTTCTTTTTGGAACTTACTCCTGTATTCACAATCCTGTTACTTGACAGTCTTGTCTATTCACTACTTTTATTTGACAATCCAGTTGGCTCACAATTTAGTTGGGGTTTTTTATCTGACAATCCTGTCTGTTTACAATTTTGTAAGACTTTGACAATTGACAATCCTGTCGGCGACGCAATTTGTTTCGAGTGCATAAAGCACTCTCACACAAAAAATACACAAGTTCGATCTCGATTATATTCTTTAATTCATGATAACATGTATATATAGTATAGAGAGTTGGCCCCAAACATTTCTCTCTTGCTAGATATTCTCTCTCTGTGAACTATCTTTCGCCCCAATCACACTGATAACATCACACACACACCTGACCAATACTGGCAGACCATTACTGTCCTGGGTTCCTTAAGATCGCGCCCACCCCCCCCCCCCCCCCCCCCCCCCAGTGACAGTGTTTACTATATTAATGTCCCAAGTGTCTTGGGAGGAATTTCCCAAATACCTTAAGTTTAAATAAAGAGAAATAAACCTCGGACGCCTTAGTGGTGTTTATGCATGTTTAGCATAATAAAAGATTATGCTGGGTGCTTTAGTTGAATCCCTCACATGTAGATATGCACTGACCAACTATTCGAGCCAACAGCCTTGCTTGAACAGGGTTTTTTTTTCAAAACACGTTTCATGTCATTACAAATTTTTCGGATTCTTGACTTGTCAATAACATTTAACATAACAAGTATTTTGTAAAAGTAATAAGAACTACATTGTAAACCGAATGGAAAAACAGTCCAAACATAAAATTGATTATCCCACCGTTCGTAAATATGTTTTATACACATCTGCAGCATGAACATGAAAGAACCCATCCTTTCAGTCAATTGTCACCACTTGGTCTTTGCTTTTCATAAACTGTGATAAGCATGATATATCCGCATAACGAAATTTTGGTGTGTTACAAAATGAACTGACAGGTCGCAAATCTGCTATTAGCCTGTATTTATCGGACGTTTTCTTAATTGGGCTAACACATTGAGGTATGTAGGAAATGTTTTTACCAATACCCTTTGGAACAAAGGAAATGTACCTGTTCACACACAAAACACCTTTTAGTAATATCGAAGTTCCGACTGGGTACTGTGCTTTTGTATGGTAGTTTTAAAAGGTATGGAGATACCCTGATGTATCAAGGCTAAAACCTTATAACTATGGGTTGCTATTTTTGTCCACTGGTCGCAGTCTGCTCGAAGTGTTGACATAGCATGGCATTAATAATTAAATAATAAAATGTTATTACTAAAATAACTGATGTCTGGTATGTTACTAATGTCTACCATTACTGATTCAATAGTCATTCACTCTACAAAATAAAATACTTGACAGCACAACAAATTTTGTCTCAAGTTCACGAACAGTCCGGTAAACAATGTCACACAATATCATTCATATGAGGTGTCCTGATAACTGGATCGCCCCGTGACGTCATATCTGTTGAACTGTCTGCCACGTCCTTGGCCGTTGAAATAGCCCCCCGGCTGTTGTAAGAATCGCGCCCTCGACTTCTGATGTTGTAATAATTACCGTGCCCTCGAGTGAATAAAACAAAACGATTTTGCTTTGCTCGAACTGACGCTGCTGATATAGTTGTAGCTTTTTCAAGTAAACTTAAAGTATCTGGTGTGAAACCAGAAGTGTTTTCTGCATTGAACGAAAAGGTCTTGATACATCCGGGTTAAACTGATGATGTATTAACAGCGCGGCATGTTGTTGTTGCAAGTAGCCCATTTGTGCGAGTTGAGCATTCCACAATGTTTCGAATACATGTCTGTTATCATCGGCTGTGCTGCTTATTGACAATAGTATTTGCCACTTTTTTTTTATCACGTTTCTGAAGAGCTAATCTTAACGCATTATTTCCCCGTGTAAAATCCGGAATTCTCAGTTCAGCCGGCAATTTCACCTTTGAAAGAGAGCCTCCAATTAATTGGAACTCTTCATGTACATCTGTTGCACAACTTGTGGGACCAACCGACTCCGATTTCTGTCCTTCCTGGGAGCCAACTCTGATCTCCTTATGACCTTTAGACTCCTGTCCACGAGGCACTGTTTTCAACTCGTATCGATACTCACTATTTTCCTTTTCTAAACCGTTTACTCTATGGTGCAAACTTTCATTATCAGCGTACAGATGGGTTAGACTGTCTATAATATGTTGCACTTGCAGCTTTATGTCCCACTCATCACTTTTGTGATGCATCTGAATTTTGAATTTTTAACTGCTTGAGTTGCACAAGTAATAGTGTGGTTATCTCCCCTAACTACACATGTATTGCATTTCTGCACAAAGTAGGAAACAATAAGCAGATTTTGTTTTAATAAAAATACATCCCCGAAATCCATTCTAATTCGGCAGCATGATTTTGTCACGCTGATATGAAATAATAATTTCAAAATGTAGCAGTCACTTTGAAACAAAGGGGTATGGTATTAGTTATAGTAGTCATGTTATTTATCTTGTAACTGCTACCTACTATGCATGTGTATCCTTCTACTAATTATGTTCATTCTTCGTTTGTTTTTCCTCTCTTTGTTGATTATATTAATATTTGTTTCATCAGACATTTTCTAGATAATATCCTTTACTTTACAGGGACACTAGAGTCAGTTTGAAAATTATAATGCTCAATTGTTAATGTTTAGGAAATCCAGAAAATATATAAGATATATTAAACTAATTAAAAAATAAACTATTCAACATTTACTACATACAAGAGGCGCATTTTAAAACTGAACTAGAAACTAATATTCAGATTCAGTGGAGATAGTTTATTCCTATGCTGGTGTTACACTGAAAACACACAGTTATGTATAATAATAAATTTTGAGATTTAAATACATAACACAAAGGTGAATAACTGCGAGTAATTTTATTATATTAGATAATATGAATATCGAAGTTGAACGTTACATTTTTTAATATACGTATATTGACCTATATAGATGTATTGATTTTTCAAATTATAGAACAATATATATATATATATATATATATATATATATCAGAATTTGAAAACGAAAGTCATATATTACGTAGAGACTTTAAGTTGGTATTAAACCAAACATTAGGCACTGATAATTATATAAACATGAACCATTCAAATTCACTGAGAAAACCTTTGCAATATGTGGAAGCATAATTTTGATCTTAAGGATCCATATAGATAATTATATCCTCACTTAAAAAGCTAACCCAGTTCAGTTGGACTATTTTTTTTTTGGTTATCCATATCTACACTCTAATCTGTCTTAGCGGCGACCTGTAATCAGCAGTTACCTGTGTACGGCAGAAAATGTTTCCTTATGAAACGAATTTTAATGTAACATGTACTCGTAATAAGAGGTTACGGGTCTAACGCGCCAAGAGGCCACCTAAAATGGGACTCTGGAATGCATTAAATTGCCGCTGGAATGCTAACCTTGATATTTGTAGATGTACCTACAATGATAATTCATTACATGAATTCCAAATCGCTAAAGTAATAATATTTTCAGTTACATTTAATTATTTCTGAAGTAAATTAATCAGCAGTACAGACGATTAAAAAAGAGAAAGAAAAAAAACAACATTCTAAAGCCTGTATTCAGCAGCCACTCGTCTTAAGCGGTCGCTTTTGACTACTATATTATGTGGCCGTTTAAGAAAGGTTTGAAAAAAAGAGAAAAGAAAGAAACCAAAAAATATGTGCAAACGGTAATTCTATAATTATAAAATTAATTACATCAATTTTGGAATACTACATAGGTGGCCCCCTTTTCATTTACACCCGTCCCTAAAAAGAGTCTACCTATCCTCCAGCTAAAGTTCAAGCACGCTATTGTGGGTATTCAACTCGGCTACACTGGGTGTTTATTACGGCACTTGCGGAGATCACTGTTCCACAATGAACTAATATCCTTTATTCATCATTCAGTTTCTTGTTTATACAGTGGCCTATATAAAATAACCGTTTTAGTTCACATTTTAAAATTCTAATAAAAAACAGCGAAGACCATACGTTTGTATCATGCATAATTCGCAATTGTAAGCATCAATATATATTGTTTATTGGGGTTTGTTTTGCAGTTTCGTTGTTAAAACCGGTAAAAGTTGGTTTGTCTAAAACTACCACCACTTCCATCAGAGTGAGCTGGTCACCCCCTGACGGGTATGCGGATATAGTGACTAGATACGACGTGGAGTGGTCACCAGCTGATGGAGGTTCGGTGCTTGTCCATAACACCACGGCAGATATCACATACCTCACACCTGGACAAGAGTACAGTGTTAAAGTGAAATCTGTCATCGCCCAGGAGGGAAGGGAGCAGTCAGCCATATCAGAACCTCGCTCACAGCGAACAAGTAAGACCATATTTCTTACAAACTAATAAATATTTTAGTTGTAAAACGTTAGGTCGAAAACGTAATATAAGTAAGTGAACGCAATATAATCTCCTGCATCTAATTTATTCCACTGTATACATATTTTAACCATATAAACTACAAAGGCAGGGTTTCTGCCAGAAAGAAATTTTGGGTATGGCGCTATGGAATTGAATATTTACAATGTGTGTGCTCGATGCAATCACAGTTGACAAGGGCTGAAAATGGATTAAGTTTAGGGTCAAACCAAGAATGAAGATAATTGTTTAATGGTTGGTATTCCACCTACTGGTTCACCATATTATAAAGATGACACTTTTAATATTATTGAAAATGAAATATTTCAAAATGTAGAATCAGGAAAACCACTGATCCTGCTAGGTGACTAATGCCAGAACCAAATGTTCTCCGAGTTACAGTACAATTGGTGATGTTTACACTGATAATGCTGATATGAATACCTGTATTAATGATATATAACAGATTTTGACAATCTCAGTATTCTCAGATAGGGAAAGTCAGGACACAGGGAAGAGTAACCCGGTTAACCAACATGGGGTGAAACATTTCTCTAATTCTTCACGACGAGTCCATTAATACAAAAGCATGTGTTACAAAAGCAACCGATATGTTTTTAAACACGACAACCTCGACATTCGGTCACATGCGTGTGTACAGTGATAGCCGTAACAAAAGGTCAGCGTATAACAAGCGACCCTGGTTCGCGATAAAACACAAAAAAATTATATACAAAGTATCTCGAGGCCAAAACAATATGTGCTAGAAATAAAACTACAGATAATAAAATGAGATTAATTAATGCCATTAAGTCTTATAAAAGGAGTATATTTAAAGCTTTTTTACAAAATAAATTAAAAACAGAAATTAACAAGACAGTTACGGTCAGATTATCCTAAAGCCTTTTAAAAGAAAGAAAGAAATGTTTTATTTAACGACGCACTCAACACATTTTATTTATGGTTACATGGCGTCAGACATATGGTTAAGGACCACACAGATTTTGAGAGGAAACCCGCTGTCGCCACTACATGGGCTACTCTTTTCGGTTAGCAGCAAGGGATCTTTTATTTGCGCTTCCCACAAGCAGGATAGCACAAACCATGACCTTTGTTGAACCAGTCATCTTGTTACATTTGGTGTCAGAATTTGGGATGATTTTCTAAATTAAAAATTTAATTAGACCAAACAATTTTTTTCTTTTTTTTCTTTTGGAAGAACCATTTTTGTTTCTCTGTTTTTATTTGGCCCAGCTGATGAAGGTAAGGCGTATGAATACATACGCCACACAGTAGTCTGTTTGAAAATAAATTATTATTTTAAAATTTTATCAGATAAATGTGTCTGCTTTATTGCTTTTAAAATCATGGCTTTTATTAAAACATATTTTGACAAGTTTTGCAAGGTGGTTTACGGCAACGGGACAGACTCGTATCGAGTTGACTCCCAAAAGCACTGAACCACTCGCTACTTCCGACAAAATGATGACTGAAAATAGTTCTGTCAGTTCCGAGTGTCGCCTACCTGCTGTAGACTTAAATCCAACAAATACAAATCCGAAAGAAATATCACAGGGATATTGTTTGTAATTCAAACAATAATTGCTCAAATATTTCCGGCACACAACTACAAGGTCCGCCGAGCCCGATACACGTAGGCCTATTTTCCTGTGATCAGAATGTCCGTTTTTCGTAAACGACCAACAGGAAAATGCTAAATTCTGATGATACATTTTATTTTGTAAATACTCCGAAAAGAAAGCACGATAGCACTTTTGACATAGGCCTAGGAGAGAGTGCCGACATGACGCTCACGACACCACGCCGAAGCCTCCTCGACTTTAAAAATACAGAACATGAATTTTCCGAAATTGTAGAACCGTACCGAAATCATTTCAAAGAATTTCATGAAACACCTAAAGGCTACACGTTGACTAAAAATAAACCCAGCTTTCTATCAGTCTGAGAGGGACAGCACAAAGGTTACTTGGTGACCTGTCCACGACTCAAATCAGAGATTATGATTTTTTAAAGTTTGCTCTAGGGAGTAGATTAGTCCGGTGGAGTGTGAAGCCGCCCCCCGTTTTGAATTCAGGAACCGAAAACGTTCAAAAGGGGAAGGTGCGGCCGAGTACGGTTATGCCCTCCGTAGATTGGCTAGTCGCGCATTTCCTGAAATACCTTGGTCTGCTAGGGAAGACATGATTATTGATCAGTTTACTAGTGGGTTGGGTTCTTTTGATGTTAAAAGACATGTTCAGTTTGGACACCCAAAATCTCTTGATTCGGATATAGGGTTAGCTGTTGAGTTGTCCAGTAGTCACAGCTAAAAGTTCAAACGGATCACACAAATTTGAAACTAACTTACAAAATAAACAAATGGAAGATATTGCATTAGCAATTAAAGATATGAAAATTCAGTTATCTGAACTTAGTTATCACTCTAGGTCAAATTTTATTTCTAAACGATCAAGGAGAAATATGGAAAATGTTGAGTCTTTTAGGTGCCATTAAAAGGGGCATTTTCAGTATAGTTATCCCCAAAGAGGGAATGGAAGTTTGGTTTCTTTGGAGATGGGTAATGCTCAAAATGCGTTAAACTAGAACAGGCTGAGCTTGAGGCCCAAAGTTCAGCCTTTAGATCTGTTAAAGTTAATGTTTGTTCAAAACCTTCTGAGGGCCCACTGAGTAGATTAACAGCTATTGGGAATACTTGCTGGTTTACTAATGCCCGGGTACGGGTGGTTAGTGTCCAAATGCTAGTAGATACCGGTTCGGTTGCTACGGTAATTTCGAGAAAGGTTTATTACACTTTAGGCTCAAATAAACCTGTACTGCAGACGTGTGCAAACATGTTATGTGCTGCAGATGGGGGACCTTTACACGTGTATGGTCAGGCTTTATTTTCAATTAAACTGGAAAGGAAAGTGTATCAGCATGAAATAAGTGTAGCTGATCTTGGTGGACTCTCAGTAATAGTTGGTTTAGATTTTCTTGAATTAAATTTTGCTGCTTTGTTTGTTACAAAGGGAGTTCTCAAGATACCAGATAATGATTTATGGTTGCATCATGAGGTAATGTTATTGCACATATTGGATTGAGTGAAAATGTTATGATTCCTACAGAAACTGAAATTATCATCAAGGGAATAGTTGATAGACCAGTTAAATATGGCTGGGAGGGGATTGTCGAATCGGATGGTAGTGTAGAGAAAATGGGATTATTGATGCCTAAGTCCTTGGTTCAAGTGAAACAAGATGAAATTCTGTTTTCAGTGTTGAATTCTGGATCTGAGTCTGTTAGGTTAGAAAAAAGGTTATCCTGTTGCTACGTTAGATATGGTATGTGGAGTTACAAAAGAGAAAAAGAGAGACACAAAATGCTAAAAGAAGGTATTATTAAACCCAGTTTTAGTCCTTGGTCAGCTCCTGTATGTTTAGTTAAGAAAAAGGATGGTAGCGTCAGATTTTGTGTAGACTATCGCTGGTTAAATGAGGTAACTCATAAAGATGCTTATCTTCTTCCTAGAATCGATGATTCGCTCGATGCTCTTGCTGGTGCTAAATGGTTTAGTACTTTAGATCTAGCTAGTGGGTATTTTCAAGTTTCTATGGCAGAGGAAGATAAAAAAAAAAGACGGCGTTTGGCTACACACAAAGCACTGTTTCAGTTTCGTGTGATGAGCTTTGGTCGGTCTAATGCCCCTACAACGTTTTTAAAGATTAATGGATCTAGTTCTAAGAGGTTTACACTGGGAGAAGCGTTTAGTGTATATAGATGATGTGATAGTGTATGGAAATAGCTTTAGTTCAGCGTTAGATAACCTCAGGTTGGTCCTAAGTAAATTGAGAGGTGCAAACTTACGGCTAAAAACGTCCAAGTGTGCATTGTTTCAAAAAGAGGTGTCTTATTTAGGTCATGTGGTGCCAGCTGATGGGATAAAGTGCAACCCAGATAAAGTTGCCGAACCGAGTACCTACCAGCCTGTAGACCGATGGCCTGCCACGACGCCACCGAGGCCGGTCTGTGAGGTAGGAAGTAAAGTTCTGGTTCTTCTGTTGAAGAATCGTTGTACAGGACTTGTTCCTGTCGCCTGGGTAGGAGTGTTGCGGTAGTTCAGCAATGCAAGAAACTGGTCTTGTTCTTTGTTCTTTCTCAGGAGAGATTTGGCAGTCTTGACAGCAGACTCTGCTTTTCCATTAGCTCTGCTGTTGTAGGGACTAGTGGTTCGATGTTCAAAATCCCATTCTTTGGAGATGTTTGAGAATGATGAAGAGATGAACTGAGGTTCATTGTCATTTACAACGATGCAGGGACAAACCATAGTGAGCAAAGTGCGATTTAAGTTATCTAATGACTGTTGATGATTTTATGTTCTCGAGTCTGTCAATTTCCCAGTAATTGCTTAAGTAATCTACAGTGACTAGAAAGTCTTTTCCATCATGCTCGAATAGATCTATACCAATTTTCTCCCACTGACGAGAAGGAAGTTCATGGGTCATAAGTGTCTCTTTTGGTTGTGAGGTCTCATATGTATGGCAGGTTTCACAAGTCGAGATGTAATGCTTAATGTCAGCAGACATGCCGGGCCCAAATAAGCATTCTCTGGCTCTTTTCAGACATCCTTAAATTCCAGCATGGGAAGAGTGGACTGCAGTTTTCATTTCTGGACGCATTGTAAAAGGCACAACAACTCTTTCACCTTTGAAAATCAGACCATCTTGAACAGACATCTCATCACGGAAACTGTAGTATGGTGTAAGTTCAACAGCTAACTTTTGTTTGTCATCAGGCCATCCATGTACGATTACAGACTTCAGCTTCTGAAGAGAATCATCTTTGTCAGTCTCTCTCTTGACTTTGATAAGTCTTTCGTCTCTGATTGGTAGGAAACTCACCATATTCACATGCTCAAAGTCTTCTTGCATATTTTGTGAGGTGGTCAGGTAAGCTCTGGAGAGATTGTCAGCGAGGTACATCTCCTTACCCCTCTTATATCTGACAGTAATGTCATAGCCTTGAATACGTAGCATCATACCTTGCAGACGTCTTGGGGCTGCAGAAAGAGGTTTCCGTAGAATTGTTTCCAAAGGCTTGTGGTCACTTTCAACATTTGTGTGTCGACCAAATGTATACTGGTGTAATTTCTCCAAAAAGAAAACAATAACCAATATTTCTTTTTCTATTTGCGCATATCGAGTTTTTGTCTCTGTCAAGGCACGACTGGCATAAGCAATTGGTTGGCCATCTTGCATCAAGACAGCACCCAGTCCTTTCTGGCTAGCATCACACTGAATAGTAAATTCACGCTCAGGGTTATAGTACACCAGAACAGGAACTTTGAAGGCTTCATCATGAGTAGGTGTCCAGTTCCATACCACATCAGCACGAGTCTGTTTTCTGATAGGTTTAAGAACATCAGATAGCTTAGGCAAGAACTTTGCCAGGTAGTTTACAAAACCACAGAAACGCTGGACATCCTCAACGTTTTCAGGTTTCTTCATCTTTAGGATAGCAGCAACTTTCTCGGGATCAATCTTCCGGCCTTCACTGGTTACCATGTGACCCAAAAAAATGTTTTCGTATTTCAGCTTTATCTATTCAGCAGTGAGATTCTTGTCATGGTCTTCTGTAGCAGATTCTAGGTCTTCACCAGATCCATAGACAATGACATCATCACACACACAGATCACCCCATCACGACCTTGCAGTACAGCATTCAGACGTTTCTGGAAGAGTTCTGAGCTCACAGAGGTTCCAAAGGGCAGCCTTTTCCATCGATACCGGCCAAATGGTGTCTGGAATGTAGTAAGATGACTGGATTCTTCATCTAGAAGTGCATGCCAGTAAGCGGAGCTTAGATCAAGTTTTGAGAAAACGTTTGCATTTGCTAGCTTAGGCAAGATGTCATCCATTACAGGTAGAGGATAGCATTCATGTTTTAGAGCCTTATTCAATGGACGAGGATCAAGACAGATCCGAAGATCAGCTGATTTCTTTGTAGCAACTATCATACGGTTAGTCCAATCTGTAGGTTGATCAACAGGAGTAATGACATTTCTTTCAGTCAATCTGTCAAGCTCTGTTTTGACACAAGTTTTAATAGCGATAGGTACTCGAACAGCAGCAGAAGTCACAAGAGTAACAGTAGAGTATCTCGAAATGCGCGATTCCAGGTAAGTTGTCTTGTTTATCATCAAAAACATCTGCAAAAGATGTAAATATATCCACAGTTTCAGAAGGTACACCAAGTTTCGCCAAACTTGAATTTGTTGTAATTGACAGTTATAAAGACCCATGGCCTCAGATGTTTGCTTTCCTAACAATGGAATCAGGTTTTCAGCAACAACAAAGAATTCAATCGAGTACTTCTTCCTAGTCTTTGGATTGCAGAGAGTTATTCTTGTCTTCCCTTTTTCGGCTGTAGAATTGTCTTGTTCCACATATGAAGTGACGTCTTACACGAGATAAGAGTAGAAGTATCTTTGATATTATACTTTTCAGGAATGACGTTCACAGATGCACCACAGTCTATCTGGAATTTGACAGGTTTCTCGTTGATCAGCATATTTGCCTTAATTATTTTCTGTTGTCTGTCTGTTACTGAGAGAAGTTGTTCAGAATCAGAATTAATCTGAATATTCTCCAGCAGATGGATATTCTTACATTCTCGTTTCATAGGACATTTCTCTGCGAAATGATTCTTCTTTTTACACATTTTGCACATTTTTCCCCAAGCAGGGCAAAGTGATTTCTTAAAATGATGAGTTTTCCCGCAGAACTTGCATTTGGGCTTTAACTTTCCTCCTGATGAGTGACTTGTGATTGCATGGGCAGACATTTCTTCACATCCAATGGATCGCAGTTGAGATGATGTAGGTTCAGCACATCGACAAATATCAATACATGTAGTGAGGTTTAGACCCGATTCTTGAAGCAGACGTTTTCTTGTAGCATTGTCAGTAATACCAAGAACGATGCAGTCTCTCATTAGACTGTCTCTCATACATTCACAAAAGTTGCAAGTCTTTGACAGTGTGTGCAGTGCAGCAACGTAGTCTTCAAGACGTTCTGCAGTACTTTGGTTTTGACTGTTAAACACAGTGTTCATATGTCTCATTAATCTTTCCCACAAAATGAGCATCAAAACCATCAATAATATCTTGCAGTGTGTGGATCTGGAAGGTGCATTCCATTATACAGAGTCAGTGCTTCTGGTCCAATAGTGTGTAGGAATAACGTTGATATTCAGTTGTTTGACTATCTAGCTTTGCCACAATAGTATAGTTCTGCCACATCTGTTTAAAAAAATTCCACTCATCACCGCCCCGTTTAACGTTCAATGGCGGTGGCGGATTAACTCTAGCAGGTAAATGTGGACCCATTTGGTCTTCCATACTTTTGTTTTACTTTCAGTGCGTAACGTTTCTCAGACGTTTTCAGTGAAATTGCAGTTCGTAGTTGGGCAGTACTACTTATGAATGCAGGAATAATAATATATGTAATGTTATTAGTAGCAACACTGTCAAACACTTCGTCTTCTCCACTTACGAATTCAAGCAGACGATTGCCAAACACAGTGTCACATAGCCAAAATGGCGTACTACGATTAGAAAGTTCGAACACGGCAACCACGAAAGTTCGAGAAATTTAGCACATAGTACTCACAGACTCGGGAGAAGCGTACACAATAAAGCAGTAGAAGAACATTTTAGAGTAACTTTCACCGCTGCCACCATGTTCAAGTTCCTTTGAACTTCAAAGAATAAAAGAAGACGGTAAAAAATTATCAACCTTTACTGCGCACTAGTGGAAAAAATCATCAAGACCGGAAGTACGTCATAGACGTGTGTTACCAACTATGGTAGACCGAATGTATCATAACAATTTGTAAATAAATATCTATCGTTTTTGTTACCTTTCAAATTGTGTTTGTTCGGTCATTTATTTACTAATTACAAGAAATCATCCAGTAAAGAACCCAGTCATCCTGTTACAGCACCATACTCGTTTTACCGTCTGGCAGAAACCCTGAAAGGTATATGTCAATAATACGTGGATGATATGTAAGTAGTATAATAATGAAGGGTCTATGCACAAAAATATACGATGCGTCAGTGACTGAAATAATGGCTAATGCTATACACCATTTTGAGCGTGTATACGTACATTAGTATAGACATTACGACAGTTTACTGATCTTATCGAATGGCTTCAAAGAACACCTTTGTTGTCTTTAACAACAAACACGTATGTATCGCAAAATGATAGAACAGATAAAAACAGTGGTTATTTGTCCCCTACATATCCATAGATGACTATATGTTTCGCAGTGCATCAATTTATTGAGCAGACATTTTGTGTATAGTTTTATGTATTCTCACTAGGGATTTATCTAGGATATTTGGCCAGGGTTCCATGTCTGATGGAATTGGGAACCATACTTGGAATATTTGTTTCAGGCAACACCACTATTAATTATTTTATTACAACACACTATGTTCGGACCCACAGAATGCCTGGATAAATGCCTGCTCGCAGATCAAGTTTGCAGGGTTTCACATGACGCAGCAATCCTGCGTATTTGACGCAACATTTACCTAAAATACTCCTAAATAAAATATGTGTGCGTCATTGCTGACGCAAAATATTTCCGATGTCAATCGATTTTATTTCTTTTTTTTAATACATACAAACCTAACGACTAATTTAATTAAATTTCAGTTCACTTTATTGCACAATATCAAACAAACTGGTGTCAGCAAACAGAAAGAAAAAAAAGAAAAGCATACAACATCAACGCAGTTCAATACGAAAATAGCCGAGCGGTTTAACTGGTTCCCACTCGTATCAATACGTTACGTAACATAAGTGTTAAAAACAGTGTGGCTGATGTAGCATGCCAGTTCCTGTGTAAATTTAGATCATCGCAACAATGTCGAATGCGCGGTCTGTTTATAGACATCAGTTTTTAGTTAGGTCTATCTATCTAGTTTTTTATTTTTAAAATTATTTTTCTTTATTGTTTTTAATACATGAAGATGGTTGTGCACATCTACTACTATGTACATTTCTGCTATAACAGTTAACAAATGTTTACATGTATGTGAAGCAACAAGATGTGTGACCTAAATGTACATGTTGTACTCCACAAAACCTATCCTGAACATCTTTATAAAAAAAAGCATATTACAAATATTGAGGCTATAACTCTAGTTATCAGCAGTGAGACAGTATTTAGAAATTAAATGTGGACAAAACCAAAACATGTCTGTAGTTTTTCATTAATATTGAAATCCAAGCTACACTGATGAGTCCTGGAGGGACGAAACATGTTTCTCTGTTAAAGACACACAAGTGTTCTATCGAGTTAACTGAAATAATATGGTGAGAACATCTATTAGTACATGTATGAGCCACAGACTAAAAAAAAAAATGTGGCACACTTGGGAAAGAAACATGATATTCTAATCCAAATGACTCCCCATTGTTCAGCTATATATATAGCTAATTTATTCTCTTTAACACCAATGGGAGGGGGGAGGGGGGATTGTTTTATTTAACAATACTCTCAACACATTTTACTTGTGATTATACTGGCATTGATGTACGGTATTGTTAAAATAAAATATTTTATGTGAACTTTCCCATAGACAGGACACTACATACCTCAGTCAACTAAATAAAACTTTACTACAAATTTAGCATTTTTGTGTTTAAATTTGTATAATTTATTTTCTCCAGATTAACAAACGGTCAGTTATACTTTATTCATGAATATCAATAAATGAAATACATGTGTATATTTAAATTTTTAGTAGTTTGGAATTTAATACATATAGTATGTACATTGGTCATCTATCTACATGTTTCTATCAGTTAATTGTTCATACTGCATCATCAGTTTGTGTGACCCAAGTGTCCTGACCTTACTTATAAGTAAACTTTTTAAATGTTCAATGGCCAATTTGTGTCTAGCATATGGTTATTTCAACACTATGTCAAAACAGCTACAGTGAATACTTTGCCACTACATAAGTTAAAACATGTTTCATCCCTCCAGGACTCTTCAGTGTAGCTTGGATTTCCATATTAATGGAAAACTACAGACATGTTTTGGTTTTGTCCACATAAAATGTTATTAATGTTAACATTTCAGTTTAATAATGTTATTTCTGTTATCCCTTTATCATTCATGATTTTCTCCTTGTTCATTATCGCTTCACCATTCTTGATTTCCTCCTGTCTTTTCTGCATTCAGGGCAGTACCACTTGCCTTTAGGTTCTGTCAATATACCTACACACCCATAGTGGAACCAATGAATGGGGCAGTTCTGACCGTCGCAAGCAACCATGTCTCCAAATTCTTCCTTTTTGCAGAAACACCACACTTCGGCAATCTCAGCTTGAGGGCTTGCTTTCTTTTGCTGATTTGTGTGGTCAAGTAGAGGCATCCGTGAATAATATTTCGCAAGCAACTCTGGCAGAATTCCAACTTGAAAAATGAATAGAACTGCTTGTGTAGTATCTGGCCAGAATGTCTCCTCTTTGTAAATCCTTTCGCAGTGATAGGATTTGGTTGTCCAGAGATAAAAGTCTCCATACGTTCGTCCACAAACAAACAGCTGACACTGAACTTGGTAAAAGTATTCATGTTTTCTGTCCAACATCCATTTACCTTCCTCATTAAAAACCAAACACATTTCTTCAGATTTAACATTTTGAAGATCTCTGTCTCTGATGAGATACGGGCATTTTATTTCTAAGCAACCATCACCACAACAGTCACAGGTGACACATCCATCGGGTGATGCTCCAATCTGTGGGTGCTCCTCACTAATGACAAAACCAGAATCTCTCATCTTGAAGTTGACATGTTTCATTTTCATCAGCTCCAAGTACTGCTCCTTTGCTTTTCTTTCCTTTAACAGACCCCATCGTGTTGCTGGTGTATTTACATTTTTTTTCTCGGGATAGCAAATATCCTTAATCAAGCTGGGAGATGGCTGTGAAGGATCAGTTTTACAAACCTTTCGGAATTTTGATGCAGTTATGCGCCCCGCTCGATAACGCTGCCACAGTCGGGAATTTGATTGACCCCTAGTTGCCATTTCTGTGGCTTCAATCTGCTCCCTTGTAGCACTGATGTTAACTGAAGTACATTTTTGCAAAATGATGTTATACGGTTGCATATAAAGTTCTTCTTGGAACATGTCAGAAAGAACATCTGGAAAAATATTTTGAGCCTGTTGAGGAATGAAGTGATCATTGAACGGTTCTATAACTGATAAGACAGCAGGTTTTACCCTACCAATACTAAGTCCCTGCAGGAACTTGTCCAATCTGTTAGCACTTGGAGCAGGTATTTCCTTAGGCTGGCGAATACGACATGCAACAGGCGTCCCAGTTGCAATCGAATGGTCCAAATTCAAGCGTTTGGTCTGGGCTGATGTGAAGTCAATCTCGCCAACTGGTCGATACTTTATGTCTTTCAGTGCAGACGGTAAAAGCCAATAGGCCGGCTCTTGGGTGACAGTCTTCGAATCTCTGATCTTCACAGTTGCATCAATTGCAAACAGTAGTGTTGCAATGTGTGTGCAAGCCTCACCTAACCCTGCCATACAATCACAGTGTGCTGTGCAGACCATGCCATTCTTCTCCGCAATGACCCAGGGTTGCAAAGGCTTTTCTCTCAGTCTTTGCGAATGTAACACCTGAAATAATTTGTATTGATAATTTTACTTTATAACTTCAATAAAAAGTATGTTATTAGTAGCAATAAAAAATATTACAATCATTTACCACATGTTTAAGTTATATTGGTTATAGTTATATATCTGATAAGTAAATTCTTAATAAATTACAGCAAACAGCATTTCTTCTAAGTCAAGGTTCATACATGTATATGTGGAGTGGCACGCTATTGGGCCAAAGAAGGAAAATGCAAGGGTGTGTGCATTCAACTCCGTAATCCTTAAAAAATACGTGATTTTGAAGTTTAAAGTAAATAGCATGTTGACATTATGATATATGTGATTAAATTACAGTGTTTGGCAATTAGTTTCTTATGATATTTTATTATTAATGATTTTTTTTCTGCTGACGATGTGAGGTAAATTCGCCGGAAACGAGGACACGAACGATGGGTCAACTTAATTGGCGTGTAGCACAAAAACAAGTGAAAACAATTATCAAAATAAAATGTTTGCTTCTAGTTTAATAAAGAAAGAGCCAGTAATTAATTGTGTTGTTCTTTTTTATGCTATCACGTTTATACAGTGAATTAGTTAAAAATCATTGTTGTTCGTTACCATTGTTGTCCAACATGAGCACGACCTTTGTACCTCATAGTCGTTTCTTTGTTTGTTTACTTCTACACAGCTTTTATTTCTACGATTTACATTCAAACAAAGTTTTAATAAAATGGCAAAACCTAATAAGAATGACAAGCTATATTTCTAGCAGATGTAAACAAAGTTTAATTTTTAATTTTTGCGTCCATGTGAAACGAACATTTTCCCGCTCACCCCACGTGGTCAACAATCTTTACCGACTTGTCAATGGGGTATATAGACTGGAAATTTCCACAGGAAGTGACGAAATGACCTTTCACTGTTTTCAACAAAGTATAGAGGCTATAATTGTGACCTGGAAGTCATTTATTGTCCGACATCCGCTTGAAACGCAACGTGATTTGAACTTCGACTAATTGTTATTTTATATGATTTGTGTGCAACTGGATTCGATAATTGACAAAATCAGGTAAGCAAAATACACTCTTTTTATTTCTGATATGTTTTTAGTTAAAGTTATAATATGATACATTAGAATTTAGCATTTTTAACTCATTTTTGGTGGACTGCTCAGGGGAGATTTTCATTTGCACACGTGTCTCTGTGAAACGAACATTATTTAAAACTAGATTGTTAAGCGCTGGTGCATCGCTTTTTCGAGATTATTTCTTTTTAATGTAATAAAATTAAAAGCTAATTAATACAAAGTATGAAAGCTAAGTGAAACCGGCGATTATATTTATATTTCTATGCCAGCTGATGTTCGTTTCACGGACAATATTTTTGGCGCCTTTTTGTGGTCTTTTGCAACGAACGAATAAGTTTTCCTTTCTCTGTCAAAATTTACAGCGAGTTGAAATGAATAAGTTAAGCGATGTTTTGCAGGCTCTTTTTTAGCAACAGATTAAAGTCGTGTTACTAGCGAAACGGTCGTAAAATAATGACAAAAGTAAAAAATGTAATACCGGCATATTTTTCCCGCCATTTTAATGATTTTTGTGTCAACTGAAACGAACGCCATCGCCATAGTAATTTTAACGGTCTACTCTTAATGTTTTTTATTGTTAAATTGATAAAAATCAAGTAACAATCTAGGTTATTTCTGATGTATATATTTGATATTTTCAAGAAACCCCCAACAGTATTGAAGTTGAATTAATTTGTGTTTGATGATGTTAGTTACATAAGACTATGAAAGCAAAATTGATTTTAGATGTTTTGTTGTCCAGTGTAACTTACAAAACTAATGTTGAGAAATGGACACTAAATTTATTGGTCTGCTATTAATTATTTTATGAACACAATAATATTCCATATTTTTGTTTTAATTAGGAATTTTTAATATTGTTATATAAATTTTATGGTAATGCAAACTGAATATTTAGTTATTGATGATGTTAGTTACAGAAGACTATGAAAGCAAAGTTGATTTTAGATGTTTTGTTGTCCAGTGTAACTTACAAAACTAATGCTGAGAAATGGACACTAAATTTATTGGTCTACTATTAATTATTTTATGAACACAATAATATTCCATATTTTTGTTTTAATTAGGAATTTTTAATATTGTTATATAAATTTTATGGTAATGCAAACTGAATATTTAGTTATTGATGATGTTAGTTACAGAAGACACATTGCTGCAGAGTTGGTTCAAGTCCTATGTATCTTACATCATTAACATGTAGTTTTAAGTAATTGCAGTTTTTATTCCTGTAAATATTACTCTTGTATTTTAATTTTAGATGTTTGTACTTGCATAATATGATGTCAATAGTTTGTTTTTCTCACACTTAATTATTTAGGAATTTGTATAGTGTTGTTAGTTACACTGGACACTTTTTTCGAATACTTGTTGTGGTCTATGAATTCTACTGATAGTAAGACATTCTGATATTAGATTTAATTTTTTTTTCAAAAGACTAAGAAAATTAGGCTTGTCTAACCCGACCGACCCATGAAAATCGACCTGTCAAAATACCTTTGGGGAAGAATTATTGTATATTTAAAAAATTTGTTTAACCAGTTTCAATTTACGACCAGAAACATTAAATATACAGACATTGATATTCTAAATCGTAGAAATATTTTATTAGTTGAAAACATCTTACAATGTAGCAAACTTGGAAATGTCCCTTTAACATCAGTTTCTATTTGTTGGAAATTAGAAATTCTGTAAAATGCTATTCCTAGTAACGAGAACACAATTTTCCAGCAACAGTGGCACAAGATCTTGTGTACCGCGGTGCATGTTCGTAATACATGGTACATGCTCTTGTGAGAGGCAAAATGGGTTTTAAACTAAATCTAACGGTATGTACACAGATACCTTCACGTAAGCCAGTTGAGGCTATGGATCAATTGCCAGGCTTTGGTAATCTCACAAATTTATTATAAGCGGTCATTTTGTCCGACACTAGGTACAGTTGTAAGAATGCCATCATGTTTGCTATTGTTACATTTCTTCAAGTTTGTTAATCCTATATACATAGTCCACATCTATAAAAGATCTACGTAGTCTTAGTTTTTGTGTTCCATGTTTGCTTTATTTTCCTATTTGGTTATTTTTGCAGGATTTGAGATGGGTGAGGATGAACCTTTGGAGCAAGTACTTGAGCAAGGTCAAACTTCACGTCGAAGTGTCAGAATTGCAGTGAAGAAAACTGAAACTGTTCAACATGCAGAAAATGGTATCACGTCAGCACAGAAAAAGAAAAGTAGTGCAGAGTCTTCAAGTGATTATCGGAAGAGAATAAAGGCAGACCCGGAAAGATACCGAAACCACTTGGAGTACGAAAACAATCGTGTAAAGCTATTCTTGGCCAACCTGACACCAGAAAAGAAAGGGCAGTACCAGAAAGTGACAAATGAGCGTGTGAGAAAGTGGAGGGCTGAACAGAAGGCTGTGGGAAAGAGTGTTAGCTCATATGTTGCACCAAAAACCAGAAAAGAAAAGGAGACAAAAAAAGAACAATGGAAAATGCAAAAGGCTACATGGAGGGTCAACAGATCTGAAGAACAAAAGGCAGCAGAAAAAGAAAAAAGAAGGCAGAAGTATCTTGAAAAGAAAAGAAAAAACAAAGAGGAAACTGCGGCTCTGAATGGAAAGAATGTTATCAGAGAACCATCGACACCAAACCCTGAACAGCCATGTTACGTAGATCCTCAGTGTACCCCTTCCACATCAACCCTCAGTTCTGAAAGAGAACCTACCCTTCAGTGTGTAGAATCGGTCCCAGCAACTCCTTACAAGAAGAAGAACACACTCAACAAAGCTGTCTGGCGGATGAAGAAGGCAATGCCAACTGACAAGGGGAAATTTGTGCACGTGTTTGGAACCGTGGTGGACCGTGCGACTCCACGCACTCGTCGTCTTCTTCACCAGAGATTGGGCATTGGAGCCAAATCTAGAAAACGAATAAATTTTCTCGCTTCGTCAGTGTCTTCACTCAGGGAAAGCATCCATGCGCTTAGAAAAAAAAGAAATAAGAGGGATGTCAGTGCTAAGAAAACAGTGGCACTCATGCTAAGTTTGAAGAAAAAGTACTCGTACAGAGAAAGTAAACTTTTAGGACTCAATTATAAACTCCTCCAGAAGGCAGGAAAAGCAAAGAATTTGGACGAATTAAATGTACGGAAAAAAGAAAAGATGCACTGTCATCACAGACTGTTCAAAAGGTGGAGCAATTTTACAGGAGGAGTGACATTTCCCGTACTCAGCCAGATGCGCGGAGTGCAAAGAAAGGATCCAAGGATGAGTATCCCGTGGCAAGGAGGGTGATGGATATGTCAACGGCAGCAGCGTACGAAATGTTTAGGGCAGAAAATCATCATACAGCCATTTCAAAGACGAAATTCCGACAGCTGAGACCCAAAGATGTCTTGCCCTCAACACGCACAAGAAAACAGAACTGCCTCTGCGAGTATTGCGCTAATATTGATCTTAAACTAGAGGGCATTGGTCGCTTTGCAGCATCTCAGCGTCTGCAAGATTTGACATATAAGGACAGATACGACCTTTCCAGGTCAACTCTGTGTCCAAGAGGGGAGGATGGCGAGTACAAGATGGCATGCCTTGAAAGGAAATGTGCAGCCTGTGGGACATCTGCCATTGAAGTGAAACTACGTCCTCTACTAGAGACCCACATTGAAAATCAAGTGATTTTCTTTAAGTGGGAGAACACTACTTATGTCCACAAAGGTGTCACCAAGAAGAAGCTGACTAGGCAGAGGAAAACCCTACTGGCTCGTGATTTCGTCACAGAACTGACGGAAGAGGCAGCCAGCATATCAAAACACCTCTTCAATGCCAGATGGCAAGGAAAGCAGTATGATGCGGTCTCCAGTGACGTACCAGCAGGCTGGGTCGTCATCTGCCAGGATTTTGCAGAGAATTTTTCTTGCTGGTACCAGGATGAGGCTCAGGGAGCACACTGGGGACACGATTCGGTGACACTTCATGCCAATGTTGCCTCATACAGGTGCCCTGAAGATGACTGTGATCTGATGACGAATCATTCGTTAATTTTTGTCAGTAATGACCTGAAGCATTGCCATGATGCTGTCCATGCATTCAACTTGTCTACAATGGACATTCTAGTTAACCTTGGCGTCTCCATGAAAAAGGTTGTATATTTCTCTGATGGAGCCCCGACACAATACAAAAACAAGTCTGCCTTCTGCGACTTAGGGTATGCTTTTGAAGACTTTGGGGTTCATTGTGAACGACATTTCTTTGGGACACGGCATGGCAAAGGACCATGTGACCGGGAGTTTGGCACCCTAAAAAAAGTTGTTAATCAGCGCGTTAAGGAAAGGAGAGCCGAAATTGGCACCGCTGAGCAATTTTTCTTATACTGCCGTGATCATCTGAGCAAAGAAGATGGTCACGTCCACTACAAGAGATCCTTCTTCTTCATTGAAAGTGCGGATATTAAGAGAAACCGAGAGCGGGCTAGCAACCTGAAACCTCTACCCCAGACAAGACAGCAGCACTGTCTTAAGATGGTGAAACCGTACATCATCAATAACCGTGAACGGAGCTGCTTCTGTCATGTGTGCACAGAGAGGGAGGAAGGCAGCTGCCAACATGCAGACATTACTGGCAAATGGAATATCGCCAGTTTGCTCAAACGTAGCAAGGTATGTATAATTTTTTACGCTCTGTGCACTTAACTTGTAATATTTTTTATTCCAATTAGTAAAGACAATAAATATTTGTAGGTTTTGATATTGCTTGATTCAGGGATGTAACCTTTCTCCCCTGTTTTTGGATATGGATTCACTATTTTTATTTAAACTGAGTATTACAATTGAGCTGCTTCTAAATTAAGTACATTTTGAGACACATTTTTTAAATATCAACTGATTGTGTTTCTGTTTCCTCAGGTGACCAGGCACGATTGACAGGTGTTTAAAATCTAGTTACTAAATAGCTCCACCTTTTGTTTTCCAGCAGGATGCTGATGCAGATACGAGCCTGTCTACATGCCCTGTTGCTGAGCCAATTCCTGTCAAATCTGCAGACGACAATATCACTCCAGCAGTTGAGCTCTTTGAGAATGACGACCACCCTGAAGAGATGGCAACCTTTCTGCCGACGATCCTGAAGATGGCCCACGACTTGTGATGGATGTTGGTGCTGCAGCCATTAAACCAACAGGGTAAAATATTCAAATCCTTGTAATACATAGTTCGAAATGAGCACTTGTCCGTTTGTCCTGACAAGTGAAAATTTGCTCGGACTAGCAATATACAGTACCTTAATGGTTGTCCAGTGGACAAGTAAAAATATTCAATGCAGTTTAATTTTTAACAATCAAAAATATGTTTCTTGTACAACACATTTATTGAGTGAAAATACTGCCAGACAAGTAGATTTCTTGATGAACTTGCACCGGACAAATGAAACATTCTACTTGTTTCTATAGCTGTTATATATTGCATTGAATTTTAATATTTTTACATTCTTTGTTTTGTTTTTTTAATTACTGTTTCCTTGGTTGATTTTCCTATGCTTCATTTTTTTGTCTGTTGTTGAAATAACAAGGAAATGCTTCTGGTTTCAGATCCTTCCCACTGGGTAGCTGGGTGAGCGTAGGATTCAACAGAAATGGCAAGAAGAATCCACTGCTGTTTTTCAATGGAACTGTAAGTTACCTAAATGGATTTACACAGCCTGGTTTTGACATTCATTTACAATTTGGTTAACCATGTGCATTTAAGAAAAATAAGTCTGTAAATTCAGCCCAGTATTTAATTAAGTAGTAAGTTTTAAGATATTAAATGTGCACTGATCACTTTATGCAAGGAAACAATTCAAAGCTTGCAATTATTGCAAGCTTAATCAAGTCCAGTTCCACATGCCCTATCCTGTGTCTGAATAGACCGATTTAAAAAATAATAATTGTTTTTGATAAATAGCTGAAATTTGTGCGTGTGGTCCAATTCAAGACATTCCAAAACATAATTGATTGATCTCTTTTAAGGTTCTTCAAACTGACAGTCATGAAGTCAAAGTACAGTTTTTGAAGAAGAGGGGCAATTATTACAGCTTTCCTGAACTTGACGACGTGTCCTGGGTTCCATCGAAAGATGTTCAGGCACTGAAGCCACCAACAATCAATGCCCGCAGCCAATACTTCTTTATCTGATTAATTAAAGAAGTGAAACTGAAATGAAACTGAAGAATGTTTCACATTTTGTTGTTATATTTCTCGATTATATTGTTCATTTTTATGGATGATGACTTTTTGGTGTCTTGTAACTTACGACATATGTGCTGCTAAACTTTGTTATTTGAAAAGCATACTTCTAGTTTTTCTTTGTATCTCTTTCTGATACAGAAACAAACACTGACGTGGGAAAAGAAGAAGCCATTTGTTAATATTGCTTTCTCAAAAAAAAGTTGAACTCTGCATATGTCGTAAGTTACGGTGTCCACAACTTTATCGCCATACTACAACATCATATGTGATTTTTTTTTTAATCTCTCAATTACATTGAAATGAGATGCCACAACACACCAATTACATCAATATACATCTCATTAAATCAATTTATTCATTGTATTATTGGATTAAAATGTCGTCTTGTAACTTACATCGCCAACAGCATTTGCCTGATTTGACACCCTCACTACAGTCAAGTGAACCAGAAAACAACAACTTTTGCTTCAGTATTAGTTGAAAACAAGTCTTATCTAATATCTAAACTAGTTTTTTAATAAATTTAAGCACTTTTTATTTTTAATGACTTTGTCCTCATTCTTTGGCTCAGTATCGTGCCGCTCCATGCTGACCTCAAGCCCTACTAAAATATTAACTTAATAATTACTGCACCAAAAAGTCCTTCTTATGCTTAAACAAAGTCCCCAAATTAGTGACACTTAAAGCCCTGGTATATCTCTATAGTATATATATATTATATGAACACGTGACCTACCTTCGCTCGAACAATGTGAAATCCATTCTTAATGCAGACTGCAACGTCACTAATCCATCCAGAGGTCAGCTGGTTAAAAGCATCTAAACTTTTCCATGCCTTCATGTCGTCCATAGTATAAAAACTTTTTGTAAATATCAAGTAATTTACAATGTCTGGATACAAAACACTAGGAAAGTTTTTCTCACTGTTGGACCACTCGAGTTTCGTCACTTCATATGGATCGACATTATTAATAATACTTATTTTGCTTAAATATCGGTCTCTAGATAGACTATCCAGTGTACCAACATAACCTGGTTTAGACACGGGTAATGATTTTAGTTGTTTAGACATAATAACATCAATTTTCTACTTCGCTGAACACTAACAATGATAATACTTCTTTTGTTTGTCCTCCAATATGGCTGCCGGGACTTGCGTACACAGAAACTGTGACGTCATCGCACACACTCTATTGTCCGAATCAAATTGTTAACAACTACGAAAAATTGCTTTTCTACCTTTAATTGCCGTTAGATTTCCTCCAAAGTTTGTCCAGACACAAATCGCAAAAAAACCCACTACAAATATAGATTCCACACACGAGACTGCAACGATGTCGCCGATATTGTGTTTGCTGAGATTGCATTGGGAAAAATACGTGCAATTTTCTGCTGTTTGCCATGTTACTTGTTTATGGAATACTCTTCAGGAGGGGGTGAAAGCCTCCAAAGTATGTGACACAATTAATATGAAATCAATTATCTTTAGTGATATCATTAAAAAAATAATAATAATAATAATATGACGTCATCACGTTTGCTTTTATATCATAACATGTTATGACGTTGTTAGATTAAGTCCTATCCTCTGAACCGGCGTGACGTCACACGGTCTAAGTTACTCTAACGTCACACGGCCTAGTTACCGGTCTTTGGGGGTGAAGCAAAGCCTTGGTGATTACTGGTTTACATAGAATAAAGTTATCATATTAACTTTTTACATGCTTTACATATTGTCATTTATTTTCTGTAGCTAAAACATAGTTGCAATACGTCTTATGTGTATTATAACAGCTTGGGTTGCCATATAAGAGAAACGAACAACGGGAATCTGAATTAGTATATTTAGTACCGATGTGTTTCCGTGTACTTTGAATGTCGAGGGGACAGGGCAGGTTGGGAAGAATATAAAAAAAATTGATGCAATTTTCAGGTATTATGTTAATTATAAATTTTAACAATTTTGAAATGATAAGATAATTATTAATATAATAATTATGATGTGGGCTACAAAATATATAATTTGTATTTATAATAAAATTTGTATGCATGATTAAGTTAATTATTTTTATGATTTAATAATTATTGTATTTCCAAATAATATGTAATAATTAAACAATGGCAAAGTTGTTACTTTACAAGTTCAAAATTACAATAGTATTATTGTCATATCTTATATAGATGTATTGGCAGCAGTATAATGTTCCACTGAATACATTCTTTTATTCTTAAAACAAAATACAGTTTCTTGAAATAATGAAATGCTTTTGTTTTTACAGATTGCAAAATTACCACATGATGTTGCCCCCTTCCTTACCGGTTGAATGCAGGCAACAAAAAATAGCAATAATAAAATATAGCCATCCTCAGACCTTGACATCTAGGGGGAGCAATATCTCTCTCTACTTGCCCATCACACCTGAGATTAGTTTCAAGGAGAATAATATATAGTTTCCTTTGGCATGTGAATTTATATACATGTAGTATCAATATGGTAATATTTTAAATTGCCCCCCATAAACTACATTAAGGAGCAAATAATCAGTTCCCTCAGTTATTTTCATGTCGAGGTCTACAACCTAATAAAACATAAGTGTTACCTCGTCGAACAAACATTCAAATGTTTTAATAATAGGGTTTAACCTGGTATATTTAGTAATAAAACACAAAAACTTACCTGAGTAAATAATGGTTTAATATATATATGTATAATAATATTGGTGGGTTTTATATCTAGTCACAATGGATATTGCAGATATTTTCTGTTCAGTCTTGTGCTGTATTGGAATTGTTATTGCAGTTCAATTTAAGTAATATCTACAAAACTAATTTTTAATAGTATACAGCTGGAGAAAGGAGGCAAATATGGATGTTTATAAACTGATCTATATCGGTATGCCTTCTACTAGACTACACATATTTAACCTAAGTTGCTTTTAACCCGGGTTAAATTACCTCATGTAGATACACTTATGTAGCATATTCAAGGAAAATATATGAATGAGATAG
>NW_024532808.1:97500-101822 GCF_016097555.1 Gigantopelta aegis
TACCAGCAACATGGATCAACACGTGACCTCCCTAGATCCGGTCGACCACGGGTCACTACCCCCGGGCAGGACCGCTACATCCGGGTACGCCACCTTCGGGAACGATTGACTACTGCCACCTCCACAGCCGCAGCAATACCAGGTTTGCGCAGGATATCCGACCAGACCGTACACGGGGGAACCGCCTACGTGAGGTAGGAATTCGTGCCAGACGTCCAGTTCGAGGTGTCATCTTAACACCACAAACACCGTCGACTCCGACTGCAGTGGTGCCAGATTCATCGACAATGGCCTCAACTGCGATGGAGACAGGTGTGGTTCAGTGACGAGTCCCGATTTCTGCTCCGACGTCATGATGGAAGATGTCGCGTGTATAGGCGTCGTGGTGAACGTTATGCGGGCAAACTGCGTTGCAGGAAGTGGACAGATTCGGCGGGGGTAGTGTCATGGTGTGGGCAGCCATCTCACTCACTGGCAGAACTGACCTCGTCCACGTGCAGGGCAACCTGAATGCACAGGGCTACATTGACCAGATCCTCCGGCCACACATCGTTCCAGTTATGGCCAACACCAACGCAGTGTTCCAACATGACAACGCCAGGCCTCACACAGCACGTCTCACAACGGCTTTCCTACAGAACAACAACATTAATGTCCTTCCTTGGCCATCGATATCACCGGATTTGAACCCAATTGAGAATCTATGGGACGAGTTGGACCGACGCCTCCGACAGCGACAACCACAGCCCCAGACCCTGCCCGAGCTGGCAGCAGCCTTGCAGGCCGAGTGGGCCACCATCCCCCGGGACGTCATCCGTACTCTGGTTGCTTCAATGGGCAGGCGGTGCCAGGCAGTTGTCAACACACGCGGAGGCCACACCCGGTATTGACTCCAGATGACCTTGACCTTGGTGGTGTGTCCTATCACTTACTCACAATGGACTAGAGTGAATTGTGAACAATCCTGCAACATTTGGTAATTATCGGACTCACCATTCAATAATTAAATCAATTCTCCAAATGTTACGACAATGTGGTTTTGCGTTTCTTCTTTTGAAGAGTATATATGAATCAGTTAATTATTTTATCAGTTCATTACCGAAAACAGTCTTGTGGTATTGGGTATCCATCGTGGATTACGGGGCATAGGGAAATGTCAAAATGTACTTTAAATCCCAAAAATATATTTAGGGACCCCGAAAACATTAAAAATGATATACTGTATTACAAGCTATTTGAAAGGTAACCCTATATTTTGAAATATGATTGACCTCTCTCCGTTCTGTAATGAATATTTTAAAGTATGACTGGTCTCAAAGAACATCATCTTTGGGAAACGGGAAAAATTTGTTTGTACTCCATATTCTAGCTAGAAGACTACACATTCATTTCAGTTTAAATAGTAACTTTTAATGCATTTCTTCTTTTGTTGTTGTTGTCAGCGGAGCTTTTCTACTTCAATCAACCAATGGAAATTTGCCATAAAGCCTTGCTATAAAATCCATCTAGCACACGTTTAGGGTAATGCTTTCTTTCCATCGGTTAATTGGTCCCGTTATTTAAGAGGTAGACTACGGCTCCTATCTGTTGATTACATCATTTTGTAAGGTACGTAGTACGTGACGTCACACAATATGTAGCATTGCATGCATTCCTTCTAGTGGCATAATACACATCAGCTCAGAGAAGGAGTTACGACAAGGTATAAAACTAAAATGTTTTTTTTTAAATAATTATACTAAAGTTATGAGACTGATTGAACTAGAAATGATTTCTGGCACTCGTCTCAAGAAAATTGAGACTCGTCTCAGAAGAAAAGACCTATAAAAGGACGAGTGCCAAAAACTGTTATACTGATATGTCCAGTGCCCGTTCGACCGTCAACGTTTTCTTTAAAGTCTTCTACAGTTTTGACTGAATTGTTTTGAAACTTGATACAGTGAACGTATGTGCCTTCCACAATTAACAGAAAAAAAGAAAGAAAGAAAGAAATGTTTTATTTAACGACACACTTCAACACATTTTATTTACGGTTATATTGTGTCAGACATATGGTTAAGGACCACACAGATATTGAGAGAGGGCACACGCTATCGCTACTTTGTGGGCTACTCTTTTCGATTAGCAGCAAGGGATCTTTTATATGCACCATCCCACAGACAGGGTAGAACATACCACGGCGTGGTGCACTGGCTGGAACGAAAAATAGCCCAATGGGTCCATCGACAGGGATCGATCCCAGACTTGACGACCGCGCATCGAGCCAGCGCTTTTCCATTGGGCTACATCTCGCTCCACAATCAACGGAGAGCTTTGTTTTTAATACGTGATTTTATAAACATTTAAACTTTTTAAATATAAATTTAAAGCCTATCTTCTCCAATAAATTTGATTGGATAATTCTGAAACTTATTAAGTCTTTTCGACGGGAGTCTTCACATATTAACGCACAGGTATTTTGAAAAGTTTGAATTTTTATTAAATGCTTTTAAAATTCAAATATAATTTTGAAAGTCTATCTTCTCTTAACGTTTTTATTTTATAGTTCTGAAACGTATCCCTATGATTCTCTGGGGCAGCGTTCACAAACTAGTAGAGAGATACTTTGGAATTTTTTAATTTGTATTAAATTTAAATATTTTGAATACAAATTTAACCTGAACATTTAAGTCTGCCTTCTCCTAGAGTTTTGATTGGGTAGTTCTAAAACATAGTATAAATATTCTCAAGGGCAGTTTTCATAAGTAATAGATTTTTTTTTTTTTTTTTTTAATGTTATTAAATTTAATCATTTCAAAAATAAATTTGCATTAAACATTTTAAAGTCTATCTTGTCCTAGAGTTTTGAGCATATAGTTCTGAAATGTGGTACTATGATTCACAAAGAAATAGAAGGTATTTAGGAATGTTTTAATTTTTATTAAATAAAAAAATATATATATATATATATAATTGAAAATTTTCAAAGATTCTTAAACTGAAGCTCTATAGACTGATCGGCCTCTTGATTCTATCTACAACATTTTAATACCTAATAACTTTTATTGTTTAGTAATGGGCTGATGTGTCATGAACATTTCTTTCTTCACCTACTAACTGCCGATTAAATGTGTCCAGGTTTACACATCCCACCTCCCATTCATCTTTTTTCCTTCTATTCCCCCCCCCCCCCCCCCCCCGATTAGTATCCAAATAACCACTGTTTCTATGTCAGCCACACACATACATATATATACCGTAGCTATATGAAATTGTGTGTTATAAAATATCAGTGCTTAGCTTGAAGAAATGCATATATAATATCCATTAAAGTCACCGTTATTATGAAAGCTTAATATTTGTCAAGTCTGTTGTTTTCATCAAAGCGGTGGACATTGTGTATATATTTTCACAAAAATATGAAAATAATATGCAAGTGGTTACAATAAGGTATTTCATCTCACATCTTTTCTGTCAGTGATGAGACATATTATAAAGTTCAAGTTCTTTATTTGCCTTAAGTTAAACAAACTTATCAGCATAAATACATACATATATATATATACATATATAAAAGTATTTAAGGGTGCTTGTACATGTATGTGATAACCCCCAGGAAATAATTTCTTTCCCTTTTCCTAATATTTGGAGGTGAATTGTATACTCGTTATAATACTTGCCAGAACAAATTAAATGTAAGTATTTTAAGGCAATATTTGTTGGGTCATTTCGTAGATTAGTCTCTTGTGACCCTAACTTTAAGTTACAATTATCAGAAACGTCGAAAAAGTACGTCCAAGAATGACCGTCATAAATGACCATCTAAATTGTATTTTAGAAATGACCATCTATAATTTCTCTTGTATTTTGTCCTCTCTGTTATTAGTCATAAACAGCTATAATCCTGTTTGCGCTGTTTGTTCAGCCCATAAGCAGCCCTGAAACAACCGTGTCCCATAACGACGACGTCAACAGCCAACACAACAGTTTCCAGACATCCACACTGTACTTTGGAAAATCACAGGGAATTGTTAGCAACTACAAATCGTGACACTGGACTGGAGTTTTCATCAAATTTCCGTTGATACACCAAACATATTTCCATCAGGACAAGAACAAAAGGAAACTGTGTACTTCAGTAATATACTCGCCGTGAGACCACTACACAATCTAGAAATCATCGCATTCAGTCTGATGTTCAAAGTAAACCCTACACGTACGAGAAAATAATTCGCGTGGCTCAGTTAAAGGTAAAATAGGAACTGACTGAAGATCATAATGAATTTATTATCAAATATTTAAAGTATTGAACATTTACATGTGGAAAACCTCCTTTTCTCTGA